>NW_026020342.1:2763-4407 GCF_900185275.1 Solanum verrucosum | reverse complement strand
TTGAAATATTTTATGTTTAGGGTTTTACAGTAAGCGTTTTATCTAGGTTTAAAGGGTTTAGGACTATGAATTTTTAATGTTATTGGTTTTATAGGTTTTAGAGTTTAGGGCTTCGGGCTTTATTTCTTATTTTTTAGGGTTTAACATATACGAATTAGGGTTTCATAGGGTTAAGAGCATAAAGTTTTTTTAGGTTTAGCGGTTTTTCGGCTTTTAAAGGTTAAGTGTTTCTTAGGGTTTAGGGTTTAAGGCTTATTGTTTATTTGTGTATTTTAGTTTTAGGTTTTGCGGATTGTTAGGATTTAGGGTTTTGTATGGGTTTTAAATGGGTATTTGGGTTTCTTTGGGGTTTATAGGATTTAGGGTTTCTTAAAGTTTAGGATTTAGGGATATAGGTTTAGGATTTAGGGTTTTAGGGTTTAGGTATTAGTGTTTTTATAGGTGTCGGGTTTTAGGTTAAGGTTTTTATCTAGGTTTTTAATGTTTAGGGATCTGGGTAGGTTAATGATTTTTAGGATTTTATAGGTTTAGGGTTTAGGGCTAAGGTTTTTTTGTGTTTTTAGGGTTTAACATATATGATTTAGGGATTTATAGGGTTTGGAGCTTAGAGTTTTTTAGATTTAGGGATTCTTGAGTTTTTTAGGGTTTAGTGTTTCTGAGGGTTTTTTAGAATTTAGGGTTTTGGGATTAGGCTTTTGTTGTGTAGCTATTGTTTACGGTTTACAAATTTTTAGAATTTAGAGTCTAGAGCTTTTGGTTTTGTAGGGTTTTTAAATGGTATTTAGGGTTTTTAGGGTCTATTTTTTGGTTTATAGGATTTAGGGTTTTCTAGGGTTAAGGGTTTAGGGTTTCTTAGGGAATTAGGGTTTTCGAAGGTTTTCTTTTTAAGTTATGGGTTTTGGGTTGAGGGATTTATCTAGGATTTTAGGGTTTAGGGCTTTAGATTTATAGTTCAATTCTTTTTAGTGGTTTATAGGTTTTATAGTTTAGGGCTTAGAATTTTTTTTATGGGTATTTTTAGTGTTTAGCATAAACGATTTAGGGATATATAGGGTTTATATATTACTGTTTTTTAGGTTTAGTGGTTTTTGGGTTTTTTAGCTTTATATGGGTTAAGTGTTTCGTACTGTTTAGGGAGTAGGGATTAGGGTTTATTTGTGTACTTTAGTTTTATGGTGTACGGATTTTTAGGACTTAGGGTTTAGAGATTACGGTTTTGTAGGTATTTTAAATTGTTATTAGAGTTTCTTTTAGGGTTTAGGGTTTAGGTCTTAGAAATATTTTATCTTTAGGGTTTTACAGTAAGGGTTTTGTCTAGGTTTAAAGGGTTTAGGACTTTGAATTTTTAATGTTATTGGTTTTATAGGTTTTAGAGTCTAGGGCTTCGGGCTTTATTTCTTATTTTTTTAGGGTTTAACATATACGAATTAGGGTTTCATAGGGTTAAGAGCATAAAGTTTTTTAGGTTTAGCGGTTTTTGGGCTTTTAAAGGTTAAGTGTTTCTTAGGGTTTAGGGTTTAAGGCTTAGTGTTTATTTGTGTATTTTAGTTTTAGTATTTGCGGATTGTTAGGATTTAGGGTTTTGTATGGGTTTTAAATGGGTATTGGGTTTCTTTGGGTTTATAGGATTTAGGGTTTCTTAAA
>NW_026020342.1:0-2663 GCF_900185275.1 Solanum verrucosum | reverse complement strand
GTTTAGGATTTAGGGTTATAGGTTTAGGATTTAGGGTTTTAGGGTTTAGGTATTAGTGTTTTTATAGGTTTCGGGTTTTAGGTTAAGGTTTTTATCTAGGTTTTTACTGTTTAGGGATCGGGGTAGGTTAATGATTTTTAGGATTTTATAGGTTTAGGGTTTAGGGCTAAGGTTTTTTTGTGTTTTTAGGGTTTAACATATATGATTTAGGGCTTTATAGGGTTTGGAGCTTAGAGTTTTTTAGATTTAGGGATTCTTCAGTTTTTTAGGGTTTAGTGTTTCTTAGGGTTTTTTAGAATTTGGGGTTTTGGGGTTAGGGTTTTGTTGTGTAGCTATTGTTTACGGTTTACAAATTTTTAGAATTTAGAGTCTAGAACTTTTGGTTTTGTAGGGGTTTTAAATGGTATTTAGGGTTTTTAGGGTCGATTTTTTGGTTTATAGGATTTAGGGTTTTCTAAGGTTAACGGTTTAGGGCTTCTTAGGGCTTTAGGTTTAGGATTTAGGGTTTTCGAAGGTTTTTTTTTTAAGTTATGGGGTTTGGGTTGAGGGTTTTATCTAGGTTTTTAGGGTTTAGGGCTTTAGATTTATAGTTTAATTCTTTTTAGTGGTTTATAGGTTTTATAGTTTAGGGCTTAGAATTTTTTTTATGTGTATTTTTAGGGTTTAGCACAAATGATTTAGGGCATTATAAGGTTTATATATTAGAGTTTTTTAGGTTTAGTGGTTTTTTAAAAGTTTTTAAGGGTTAAGTGTTTCTTAGTGTTTAGGGTTTAGGGCTTAGGGTTTATTTGTGTATTTTTGTTTTATGGTCTACGGATTTTTAGGACTTAGAGTTTAGAGATTACGGTTTTGTAGGGGTTTTAAATTGTTTTTAGAGTTTCTTTTAGTGTTTATAGGCTTTACGATTTCTTATAGTTTAGGGTTTTGGGGTTTAGGTTTAGGATTTAGGGTTTTAGGTTAGGGTTTAAAGTTTA
Organism: Solanum verrucosum; assembly: GCF_900185275.1. NCBI lineage: Eukaryota > Viridiplantae > Streptophyta > Magnoliopsida > Solanales > Solanaceae > Solanum > Solanum verrucosum. Next base: position 1,689 of record NW_026020342.1, on the reverse strand, counting down.
GGTCTTAGAAATATTTTATGTTTAGGGTTTTAGAGTAAGGGTTTTATCTAGGTTTAAAGGGTTTAGGGCTTTGGATCTTTAATGTTAATGCTTTTTAGGGTTTTATAGGTTTTAGAGTTTAGGGCTTAGGGTTTTGTTTTGTGTTTTTTAGGGTTTAACATATACGAATAATGTTTCGTAGGGTTAAGAGCTTAAAGATTTTTAGGTTTAGCAGTTTTTGGGGTTTTAAAGGTTAAGTGTTTCTTACGATTTAGGGTTGAAGGCTTAGTGTTTATTTCTATTTTTTAGTTTTAGGGTTTACGGATTGTTAGGATTTAGGGTTTAGAGATTAGGGTTTTGTAGGGGTTTTAAATGCGTTTTAGGGTTTCTTTAGGGTTTATAAGATTTAGGGTTTATTAAAGTTTAGGATTTAGGTTATAGGTTTAGGATATAGGGTTTTAGGTTAGGGTTTAGGGTTTAGGGATTAGTGTTTTTGTAGGTTTAGGGTTTTAGGTTAAGGTTTTTATCTAGGTGTTTACGGTTTTGGGCTTTCGGTAGGTTAATGTTTTTTAGGATTTTATAGGTTTAGGATTTAGGGCTATGGTTTTTTTTTGTGTTTTTAGGGTTTAACATATACTATTTAGGGATTTATAGGGTTTAGAGCTTAGAGTTTTTTATATTTAGGGGTTCTTAAGTTTTTTAGGGTTATGTGCTTCTTAGGGTTTTTTAGAGTTTAGGGTTTTGGGCTTAGGGTTTTGTTGTGTAGCTATGGTTTACAGTTTACAGATTTTTAGAATTTAGAGTTTAGAGCTTTGGGTTTTGTAAGGGTTTTAAATGGTATTTAAGGTTTTTAGGGTCGATTTTAGGATTCATAGGATTTAGGGTTTCCAAAGGTTAAGGGGGTAGGGTTTCTTAGGGCTTTAGGTTTAGGATTTAGGGTTTTCGGAGGTGTTTTTTAAGGTTATGGGTTTTGGGTTAAGGGTTTTATCAAGGTGTTTAGGGTTTATGTCTTTGGATTTTTAGTTTAATGATTTTTAGGGTCTTTTAGGTTTTAGAGTTTAGAGCTTAGAATTTTTTTTATGTGTATTTTTAGGGTTTAGCATATACGTTTTATGGCTTTATAGAGTTTATATATTATAGTTTTTTAGGTTTAATGGTTTTTGGAATTTTTAGGGTTTCTAAGGGTTTAGTGTTTCTTAGTGTTTAGGGTTAGGGCTTTAATTTGTGTTTTTAGGGTTTAACATTTACGAATTAGGGTTTCATAGGGTTAAGATCTTAAAGTTTTTTAGGTTTGGCTGTTTTTGGGTTTTTAATGGTTTTTAAAGGTTGAGTGTTTCTTACGGTTTAGGTTTTATTTGTGTATTTTAGTTTTAGGGTTTACGGTTTCTAGGATTTATGGTTTATAGATTAGGGTTTTGTAGGGGTTTTAAATGGGTTTTAGGCTTTTTTTTAGGCTTTGTAGGATTTAGGGTTTCTTAAAGTTTAGTATTTAGGGTTATAGGTTTAGGATTTACGGCTTTAGGTTAGGTATTAGTGTTTTTTAGGTTTAGAGTTTTAGTTTAAGGATTTTATCAAGGTTTTTACGGTTTAGGGCTCTGGGTCAGTTAATGTTTTTTAGGATTTTATAGGTTTAGGGTTAGGGCTAAGGTTTTTTTGAGTTTATTAGGGTTACGGCTTTATAGGGTTTTGAGCTTAGAGTTTGTTAGATTT
>NW_026020341.1:1113987-1180211 GCF_900185275.1 Solanum verrucosum | reverse complement strand
TATTATACTTTTTCTATGGGTTGTATAATTCTATCATCTGCTAAGTATTTTCTATGAGTGTATCTATTCCTTCTCTAAAACATGCTTTTATTAGTATTTCTGTTCCTCCAAAATGTACATGTTTTATTGGATTTTTAGCCTTAATATCGTGTATTTCTTTATTTATTATTCGTTTATTTATTATTGGTATTTTGGCCTTTCCTTTAGTGTATTTGCAATCTATGATATGTTATCTTTGACTTACTGCGTAATATTCTTCTTTTTGTCGTTTAAACCAGTTCTTTATTGTTGGTATTTCGAATATTTTTGCTACGCTTAGGTCTAATTCTTTCCTTTTATTTGCTCAAATATATTATTATCAAATATTACCTCTGTTGTCATACTACTAAATTCATTTCTTATAGCTATTTCATATTTATATATATTTTCCATGGTTGTAGTGGCTATTCCACCATCAAATTTCTTATTATTTCTTAAAGTTGTTAAGCTTTCATTGTTAAATTTTGTAGCCATAATTTTACTGTTCCTATAAGTGTTCTTTCTATGTATCCTGGTGCCTCTGCTATTACTATCTTGTTATCTATTAATTGTTTTGATATGTATCCATAATTGATTGTTTTATTTATATCTGCTACACAGTCTAAATCTAAAAATCATGTTGTCCAGTTATTGGTTTGGGCCATTTTTTACTTAATCTTTTATCCCATGTAGTTTTTTCTTTATCATATTGTTCATAATTTTCATTATAATATTTTGGATTAAATTTTTTTGGGTTTTTTACTCCTGATGTGCTAGGTTTTTCGTCCATGTCTACGTCTTCTGTATTTACTTCTAAATTCTTTGTATTATCTATATTTGCTAAAAGTTCCGTATATGTTTCTTGTTTCCGAATGTTTTCTAGATCATCATCGTTTATTTCATCAACTCTTATTTCGGGTAGATTATCTTGGTTATTTTCTTCTTTTCTTCTATTCATCTTGTAATTGCAATTTTTCTTTAAATTTAATTATCTCATTTGCTAATTTTGTTTTTTGTTCTTTTTCTTTTTGTTTAATTTCATACATTTCTTTTAATATTGCTAGCTCTTTTTCTAGCTCTATTATTTTAGTATTTTTTACTTCTTCTAATTGTTGTACTTCCTTTTTTGCTTGTTGTTTTATTTTTTCAATTTCCGTTCTTCTATCTATTTCTTCATTTTCTTTTGTTATTCTTACCAATAGCAGTTAAACTATCTTCTAGTTTTACCGTTTTCTTTTTCTAACATTAAACTTATATTGTCACCTATTTTCTAATATCTTCTTCCTAGATTAGAAAATATTATCTTTATTTTTAATCCGTCATAATTTTCATATGTTTTTTCATCTATTGCGTATTCTTCTTTATTCATTTATAAATTATGTTGTAGTTTATATTCTAAGTTATTTATTTGTATTTCTAGATATAAAATAGTCCTTTCTATTGCTATTATAGATTTGTGACAAATTTCTTCTGCGAATATATTATTGTTAAGTCGATTTTGCCCATGTTCTAATTCTTGTCGTTTTTTCTATAATTATTTCATTAAGTTTTTGTCTATATCATTATTCTTGTTATTCATTGTATTTTTAAATATTGAATATATTTATATTCTATTTTAGATATATTATCTATTAATTGATCTAATTTTTCGTTATCAGTCTTTGTGATATTAGTTGTTTATATTCCGGATATAATTTGTTTAATTTTCTTCTTATTTTTTTTAATTTTCTACTCGTATGTTGTTTCTTATTATCCATAGCTCTGATACCATTTTTCGTTGCCGAAACTGGTTGTTGGGAGATTCATGAAAGTGGTAGTGTGGTAGATGGTAGTGTGGTAGGTGAGATGTGTATCATTGATGTTGGGCTCTTGGACATTGTTGAGGTTGCCCGATGTCATCCTGATGACCCACCTGGCTCCCGTTACTACCATTAACACTCATGCTTTCTGAAATGTTTACACAATCAACAGAACAAAAATAAAAATTAAATTAGTAAACCACCACTAATAAGAACATAAACTCTATTAAACAAAAAATTCTCAAATAACACCACTCCGCGGCAGCGGTGCCATTTTTATGCTTATCGTGACCAATGACACTAAACTATAGTACGAGTGTCTACGATCATCGATAATATAGTAACCCAACTAAAGGTTGGGGTTGTGTCCCAAGGGAGTGGTTTTGAGATTTGATAGAAAAATAAAATTTAGCTCTAACTAGTCGTAGCTAAAGACATTAACGAACAGAAACATAGTAAATTAAAGGGGGTGGCACAAAAGTGTCAAATATCAATTGGGGTTTTTTTTCACAAGTAGTAAAAACAACAAAATTAACAAGAAAATCAAGTATGGGGAAAAGTTCTTGGGGTGTGACTGCAATACAAGTTGAGATAAAGCGTTGGTTACATGCTTTCAATAGGAAATTTGCATCATAATAGTGACTAGGCTAAGCCTTAGATGGAAATAAGTTCCCTCTCGGGCAACTTACCCCATTTCAAATTGGTTCTTCTCGGACACCCATTTGCCGCTTGAAGGCTAGCCTACGCCTTACCCCACTCACTCTTTCAATCTGAGTGTTAGGATATGGGACTAAGGCTCACCCTCTCGGGCTGAACCTCATGTCAACCCACTCCTTAGGACATCAGTCTAGCGGTCTTGGTTTCATGACCTCTCACTCCAGCAAGCCAAAGCACATGGGTAGTTTTATATTTGCAACTACAAACCCATTAAATTAAACCACAAAAACTAGGTGAAATCAACATTAAAATATATCTAACCTATTAGCAAACAAGACCGAACAATAATATCAACGCATATTTGCTAAATCACACCCCAAGAATGGTGGTTTTTAGCCACACATCAAGAAATAACAAAATACAGCTAAAATGATACTAAAATAAATGGGTATAAGGAAGTAAACCTTGATTTAAGAAAAGGAAAAGAATGGAGAAGACTCACTTCCAACTTGGGGAAGATGAAATTCTTCTTTCTTCAAGTCTCCCAAAAAACCCTCTCCAAACTTGAGAGAAAATATCCCAAAAAAGTACTATTCTATTGTGAAAATTATAATAATAATTTGACACTCTAAAATTAATAAAGAATTTAGTATTTATAGACTTCAGAAATTAGTGTTAGCGGATCACTTGGCGAGGTTAGTCGAGGCCGCCGAATAACTCGGCGACTCGCCCTTCTTCTTTATCATCGCCATTTCGTGCTTGCCTTCAACATATTCACGTTCTGGACCATTGGGCGGTATAGTATTGCTTCGTGGGACTATTCGGTGAAGCGCCGACTGCTCCTTTTATCGCCTTTTTTATCTTTCTCATTCAGGGCTTCGCATACTTGAACAAAGGGCGGAGTGCTTTCCTTCGGTGAATTGCCAAGTATGTTTGGCGATGCTCAGGCTTTAGCTTCTTCGTTCTTTTCAGCCTTTTTGTTCCTTTTTGCGCCTAGGTGTCCATGCTCCCACAAAAACTTCAAATACCTGAAACTTAAGAGTTTTCATAAGATATTGAGATAAAATAAGCATTTGAGGATACTATTTTTATCTAAATAAAGCCCTAAGTGAGTCCAATTTGTAGACTCATCAGGACACACTACAAATCATTCTCCAAAAGAACACCGACCAAGATCGAGTGTTGGAAGAGATGAAGGAGAATATTGAAGTGTTGAATCAGATGATTGGCTCTCATTCTAGATCGATCCAGCTGATCAGGACACTCATGAGTTATGTAGTGCATCTTCTCCACTCAAATGAACTATTGGGGTTACCTAGTAACACTAGGGCCAACCCCAATGATAGAGAGTGAGTAAGGACTTGAGTCGTGCCGCGACGTTAACTATGGCGCTTCTTGGGAGGCAACCCAAGGCCTTAAATGCTTTATTTTTGTCTTAGAAATAATGGTGTGTTAATTGTGTAGGTTAAAGTGTGGAGAGTGCGTGGAAATTGCGTTTGGCGAACTAAAACTCCATTAAGCAAATCGCCAAACACGTCGGCGATCCCGATGTAAACCGCCGTTTGGACCCTCACTTTGACTGAAGGTCTTGTAAAACTTGGCAAGTTAAGTGACCACTCGGCGTGTCACTGAGTAGATTGGCGAGCAATACTAACGTCGCAGAATGGGCAAGATCTGGGTAGTTTTTATAAAGTCATAGGTTTAAATTTTCAAGCCCTTCATTTCCCCTCACTGTCGACCTTTGCAAAATCACACCTACTTAATATTTCCAAAATTTTCACATCTTCAAAGTATTTGAGTTGATTAAATGGTGTCTGGACTTGGGATTACATTGCCTCCTAGCATTTCAAAGAACTTTGATCGGCATGAAAGGTTGATTTTCCCAAACTCGGAGGTTACTTTGAAAAAAATATTCTCTTATGCAATTGGTTTTATTGTATTGATGAGTGTTGGGCCTCTCTGATAGGTTTATATTGTTTAAATGCCAAGTTTAATTCATAAATCTTGCCATATTTTATCTTGATTTTTGCACTCCTTTTTGTTGCGCGTCGAAATGAGTTAAATTTTTTGGGGTTATGCGTGTGTGGTATTTAGCATGGTTAAGTATTATGGGTCTGAGCTTAATTGTACTAGTGCATAGTTTAATTTTGTTTTCGGGGGTTGCGGGTTTGAATTTGAGAAGATGGGTCAAATATAGGCACGTCGGGCTATTTGGCGAGCTAGGTCGAGCTCATGAACTACTCGGCAGTTCGCCTAATGTTCCCATCTCGCCTTTCAATTCATGCTATATTTGTCTTTGGTTTTTGTAACTTTCACCGAGATGCCTGAGGTCGCCAAAAGCACTCAGCGACTCGCTGATCGTATTCTCGATCGCCCATTGTCTGCATCCCTGAACGCTTGTTGCATTGTAACTTTCGGTGGATAAATCCTTGCTCACCAAAAGTAGTCGGCGAGTCACCGAAAGGGACATCTCATCGCCGACTTGTGAAAACTTTTGAGCCAATCCCTTCAGTTATCCTGATCTAGCCAAAGGAATTTGGTGATTTGCCGACTAGTTTGGCGAATCTATCGTCTACTAATTGTCTGCACTTCTGATTGAATTGTTTCTAACTTGTTCCTGATGTATTGCAGACATGGCTAGACCTAAAGTAGCAGGTAGAAACATGCCACCCCGCAATAAGGCTAAAAGGATTAAAATCAATGAGGGTGCAACTGTAGCAAAATAATAGGCTACAAAACATTCCACAACTGCTGGGAAGGGAAAAAGAAAAGGAAAGGCACCTGCTTCTTTAGAAGTCATCTACGACAACGAAGGCATATATGACAATTACGTCTCTGTTTTGGAGAGTGAGGGTGAACAACAGGAAAACCAAAGTGCAACCTCTGGTGATGATGAGCTGATAATAGCACAGAAGGCTGAACTGTGATATAAGAAGCTGAAAGATCCATCTAGAATCAAGAATCCTACACCTACAACTCCTGCTTTCCCAGTCTCAGTGCAAGCAATAGTGCTTGCACCCCCAATACAGGGCCCTCCTCCAAAATCAATGAACATATTAAAGACAGAGGGATTAAGGAGAAATTTTTAGGAAAAACATCTCTTCACGTATGGAGTGATTGATAGGTACCCTGATATTATGAGATGTATAAAATCTCATAACTTTCAGATTTAGGAAAAACATCTCTTCAGAGAGTTCTACAGTGCGTACAGTAAATTGATACCATGTGGGAAGAAGCTGACAGCTAAATTTAAGCTGGTTGACTACGTTGTTCTGGGGTGCACCGCGACACTTGAGGACAACAATCAAGTTATGATAAGAAGAACGTCACTGGAGGTTATGAAGGAATGGTTGGCCCCATTAATATCAGACGGAACACCTATGTGGCTTGAGGCTGGGGAATTTATTGAGAAGAAGAACCTAAATGTGGCAGCAAGGTATTGGTTTGGCTTCATCAGCAGCACGATCATGCCTTCACAGAATGAATCTATCCTCCACCATGTAAAAGCATCTTACTTAGGTTGCCTCATCAAGGGAACATAGCTAAACTTGGGATGGATCATTGCTTCAGAGATGCTTGTGCGTGCAAGGCAGCGCCAAACCTTACTTCCCCTCTCGGTATTGATCTCTGAGCTTTGCAGACGTGCCCGGGTACCTCGAGATGCCAAGAAGTATGTGGAAGTGATGCCCGTATCCTCTACTGATATTCGGAGGATCGAAGCCGAATATCTTAAGGATCAGGCGGAGAAGAAGAAGAAGTAAGCTACGGCCACTGAATCCATAACTCTAGAGGCATTTTTGACTACTTCTGCCCCTAGTCCTTCAGGTATATCTAATTCCACTACCACTCTTGCTGACACTCCAGGTTCTTTTGTTGCCGCGTTACCGCCCAGACCTACTGCTATCATTGCATCCCGTGCGCCGATCACTCATGCATCATTGACCCAGATGGGACAATTTGCCCAGTCTGCTGATCGTTGGGCTGCCAACCTAGAAACCTCCATTCTAGACATGATTCAGAATGCCCTGACCAATGTTGTGTCACTGATGAGAGCTACCATTGACGCCCATGAGGCTAGAATAGCGGTGTGTGAGCGTGACCAAGGGGCCACAGATGAGGTTACAACAGTAATGGCCAATATCGCTGCTCTTAGGACTGATTTTAATCAATTGAAGGGTAGCGATATGTCCATGGTATTTGGAACGGTGGAGATCCCATATGTGCCAGAAATGCCTCCGGTCATCACCAGAAGTGAAGATGGAGTTGAGCAGACAGATGAGTCTCAGTCAGAAGAAGAGACAGATAAGGAAATGCTCGAGGAAACTATGGATGCTACAGATGATGACTTGACAGATATTGAAATAATTATGATAGATGCGGTTGTACATGCTTCCATGGCAAACACACATTTTGTTGTCTCTAGTGGAGCTGGTTCTTCTGGTGTGCCCCAGAGTATTAAGGCCCGAGGCCAAACTGATATCCCAGGCACTGATACACAGACAAATGGAGCGACTACTTAGACAAGATCCCCTCTTTACTTCCCTCTCTGTCGTTCTTTCTTTATTTTAAATTCTAGATATTATGTAAGTTGCATTTGAGGACAAATTAATTTTTATTGTGGTGGGGTAAGGCCCACTTTTGTGTGTGCTATTCGTGAATTGTGTTTTTTTATGTATTTGGGTTTTTGTGCTTCAATTGTGTTGACACTGCTTTGGTGGAAGGTTTGAGCTTGTGACTCCTTTGGCTTTAAATTGCAAATGATTTCGACCCTTCCAAAAAAAATTTCGCCACCTCTATGTGTTAAATGTGGCTGTTCTTTTGCAAAATATCGATTTTGATCAATATCGATGACTCATACAGTGCTCATAATCGAACAAACATGAATGTGCGGCTACGATGAGACCAAGTGAAGTTACATAGACATTATGTGAACTATTTGCATCTCATTGTGACTAGCCAATTACTAAATTGAGTCTCTTGTGATGATCATTGCACACTAGCGAAAGTGTGAAGTCTTGTTTGACTTTAGTGTCGATGCCTTGTGTGATGAGCTTACTGTGAACCACGCATGATAACACCTAGAATTTTTCCCATTGGTCTGGTCTACTAAGTAAGGCTATCTATTGATATGATCTTAGGCAACTTCAAAGAGTGTGAGCCAATTTTACATATACCTCTTTTGTGGACTACCTTGTGAGTGTGTGAACCTCTTTTGAACACCCCTTGAGCCTTACCTTTCTTTGGAAGAAACTTGATGAAAACATGACCTTTCTTAAATCCACTACCCATCATCCTCTTTATTTGTGGTTGATGGAATAGCCAACTTAGGCCAAAACCCTATCTTGAGGGTGTGGTTAAAAGAGAAGACAAGTCAAGAAGTGCAAGAAAAGTTTCATTTAACCCATGGTTTTGAGAAAAATGGAACCTCTCTATATATAAAAAAAATAAGGGAAAGAAAAGAAAGAAAAAGAAAAAGAATGAAAAAGTTGTGGAATAGAGCACAAAAGAAATGGGTTTCCGAACAATCCATGGAAGTGAATAATGGGATGACTTATGAGCACTAAACAAAATGATGAAAGAAGAGGAAAGAGAATGTTGAAAACAACACATTTCACGAGGATAAAAGTCACTGAGCCTAAATGACCATACATTTGCACTCAGCCCCATTACAAGCCTTAAAAAGACCTTTTTAATCTTGAGTTAACTGAAACAATTGTTGATTGGAAAATACGGGCAAACCTATAGGTGAAAGCATGCATTGTGTTCTTCTTTGTGAGAGTGAGCGTTGCATTTGATTCCAGAACTTTAAATGATTAAACCATTGTGTGAATATGGAATCATTATTCGTGTGAGGGTATTTGAACACCTTAGTTGAGCTTGAACTTGCATTTGAAGCAAATATTCTGAGCTTGAGACTCTTTGATAATGGTGTGTCACAACTTGAGTCTTTGAGTATACAATTGATTCTTGCCTGAGTAAGTTTAGTCTAGTTGTGTACATTAATGATTGAGTCTTGTGTAGCACTATTTGAAACATCCTTTTTGAATAGTCGAATTCAAGTTTACTTGAGGGCAAGCAAAAGTTTAAGTTGGGGGTGTTGATGAGTCCACAATTTGGACTCATTTAGGGCTATATTTTGATAGAATTAGTGTCCTCAAATGCATATTTTATCTCAATATTTGATGAAAATCCTTAAGTTTCAAGCATTTAGAGTTTGAGGCAAAGCATGGCCACCACTTGGCAAGAAAGAACAAGGTGGCTGAAAAGAACGAAGAAATGAAGGCCTGAAGATCGCCAATCCCAGTTGGCGAGTCGCCGATCAGCCTAGAGATTGCCTTTTGTTCCAGCGTGCTGAGCCCCGAAGGAAAAGGTCAACTTGGCAATTAAATAGAGCAGTCGGCGTGTCATTGAGAAGTTCCACAAAGCAGTACCATATCGTCCAACAACTCAAAATGTGAAAAGGCTGAAGGCTAAAATAGGAAGGCAATGAAATTGACCAAACGACAGATCGCTGAGTGTATTGGCAATCCCGACTAACTTCGCCGAAGGGTCCTCTACAACACAAATTTTCAAACACTATAAATACTTGATTAAATTTCTATCTTAGTATACTTATCATTATTATTATTAGAACTTTTTACAGTTTTTGGGGAGAGTAAGTTTTAGAGGGTTTTAGAGACTTTGTTCTAAGACCTTGAAGATTCAAAAGGTTTCAACACCATGAAATTGGACTTGGGCCTTGAAGATTCTTCACTCTTGATGTGTTTTAAGACTTAATTCTTCATACCCAGTTGATGGAAACTGATATTGGTATAAATTTTTATCTCTTTTACATGTTTATCTAAAACCCCAATTTTTGGGTTGTGATTTTGTGAATATGGTTTAGATTATCTGTTAGGTCTTGCTCGTTGGTGGTGTATTTGTTGTTTAGATGTAATTTCTTTTAGTAGTTGTGAATGAACTTAATGGAGTTTCAGTTGCAAATACGATTTCATCTTAGTGTTTTTGGTTTGCTCGAGAGAGAGGTTGTAAAACTAAGACTACTGAATTGATAACCGGTGGTATTGGGTCGACATGGGTTCAACTCGAGAGAGTGAATCTTAGTCCTTCTCCCACACATTCAACTCGATAAAGTGAATGAGCTAAGGTGGAGGTTGTGCTTAATACGACAGCTTGGTGTTCGAGAGAAATCGAGTTGATTCAGGGTAAGTTGCTCGAGGGAGAATTTACCCCCACTATAGTCTAGCCTAGTCACAAATACTCAGCAATTTTTTATCAAAAGCATGTACCCGATAATTTAGTTTATCCCGTATTCCTATCACATCCCAAGAATCCCATCTCTCTATCTCGTTTTTATATATTTTTGTTGTTTTTAGTTGTTAATTAATACAAAACTCCCCATTGATAATTGACGCTTGCGTCACCCCTTTAAATTTAGTATGTTTATATTCGATAATGTTTATAGCTATGACTAATTAGAACTTAATTTTATATTTTCTATTAATTCTCTAAACCACTCCCTTGGGACTCGACCCCAACCCTTGGTTGGGTTGCTTTTCTATTGTACGATCGTAGACACTTGAATTGGAAGTTGTGTCTTGATTACGCAAACATCAACGAGCTTGAATCGTGGATAGACCCACGTGGAGTGCTGGTGAACCGTGTGTAGGTGTATGTGGCTTCATTTTTAGGGCACTAACCCACGACCCCTCACCCATGGGTCGTGGGTTGAACAACGGGGGGTAGATCACCCATCCGTAGGTCACTGTCTAGGGAATTCCTAGGGTATTCCTCAAGGACACATGGTTGATCATTGGTGGTCGTACCTTGACATTCTAATATGAAACCCTTTATTTTTTAGGTACGGGGAGGTACTTCACGACTCCAACCCTCACGTCAAGCTTTAGTTTAGCCTACTAGTTTCCAGGGTGTTACACTTTGTGAGGGCTTTGTATCCAAGGTATGATAGCTTATTCATCCATGAATTTTTCCCCTAGAGGTTTCCCAATTTGATAAAGAATTCCCCAATTCAAGTTAGTGTTTCTTTAATGTTGTGGGTTATGATGTACGTTGATCCAATTGAGTGGATATTGATTGTTTATGATTGAATTAGTAGTGAATAATGTTATTATGATGAAATTACATGTTTTCCATGCCTAACCCTAGCCTAATTGATGAAATTGAAGTAATGTGGGTTTATATCTTAAGATGGGAAATTGAGGATTTAGGGATAATCTTCTAGGGTTGATGATATGTGTAGTAATTACTTGAGAGTAAAAGCATGTAGACATTAATTGAATTAGATTAAATAATTTACGAGTCATGAGTCAAGTAAGGCTTACTAACTAGCCTATGGGGTGTATGCTTGGCCCCTAGTGGATATTGACAATGAGATGGAGGCTCACACCTAGTTGTGTCTGAGCTTCTAAATAAAAAAGGGGAACTCTCACATAGTAGAGTTCGAGTTTTCCCAAAGTAGGTCTCATTAGATGGAAGCCTTCACGTAGAGAAGTTTGGATTTCTAATAGCAATCTCCGTAACCAATGAACTAAGACATGCTTGAATAAGTATCTCATAGTGTTCAAGATAATTATGAATTAAGACATACCTGAAGAAGTATCCTGTAGTGTTCAAAAATAATAATGAATTAAGACTTGCTTAAAGAAGTATCTCGTTGTGTTCAAAGTAAAGAGGAACTAAGATGTACTTTAAGAAGTATATCATAGTGTCCCAAGGTTTAAAATAGGGACTAGTCCCTAACCAAGAAGTGTAATTATAATGAAACAAGGATACTTCAAGGAAGTATTTTATGCATGAGAATTGCTTATATGATGTATGTTTATCGTGGATTGTTGTCATAGTTGCCTTCTATGATATGTCTGACTAAAGGTGAAGATTCTCTTGTCTATGAGAATATAAGCCGAGGGTGAGATCAAAAGATGATAAGTATGTATGATGGCGTAAAGTGGTACTTAGTATGGGTGATATTATGGGGTCTTATCCATGTATTGCACAAGTATGACTTGAAGCTACTTAGGAAGTCTTTCACTTATATGATGATGATTTAGATGCATTGATCATGCCTATGGCCATGTTATTATTTGTTATGCTTATGGATTATGCCTTATGTTGACTAATGCCTATATTATGTCTATGTTGGAGATTATGCTTATTATTATGTTGTTATGGTCTTATGATGTTATGTCAGCTATCATATTTAGTACAGTCTGTATTAACGCATACTCTTGCCTACATTCTTATCCAATATAGGGTCCGACGATGTTAAGTTCCATCCTCTTGGCTAGGTTCTAAGTAGAAGTAAGGAGTTAAGATTTGATGAGTCCTCATAGCATCGAGAATTTGCCCACCTTTCCTTTATGTCTTTCTTTTATGTTTAGAACCATTGTATGGGTTGTGTCCCAAGATATATTCAAGTTGTATTAGATGGTTTGAGACAAGTGTAATAGACTTCCGCTATGCTTTTATAAAGAATTCGATTGTATGGGAAAATGTTTTAAAATCTCCTCTCATTTCTAGTATATTATGTTATGATATGCGAAGGGGCTTGTATGTGACCCTTCGGGGTTGAATATGCCTTGTTACATCTAGGGGGAACCCTTGGGTCCTGACAAACTTTGTAACTAGAGCACAAGGTTTAGAATAGTTCTAGGATGTCTCAAATCACGTCTAGTGAAGTCTTGTTCATAAGTGTGAAGTGTGCCACATTTATGAATGAGAAGCTATTGGATGCTTAGGAAACTTCACTTTTTCACTTCTCTAAGTCGTGCCATAGAGTTTAACTCTATTAGGTCTTTCTCCTAATCCGTGTCCTATGGTTTTCAGTATATGACTACTACAAGGACTAATGCTAGAAGGAATAAGGAAGGCAATGTGGAGCACGAGGTTCCTCTCCAAGCTCCTCCTCAAGCTCCAATTGATCCTTTAGTTGAGAATGTTACTCATACGGAGTTTAGGGCGGCCTTTTAAGTTTTGGCTCAAGCTGTGACAACTCAAGTAAATAGAGATGTGATTGCTCGGGTGAATCCTAATGTGAATTCGATGACTTCAAGAGTTATGGATTTTTCAAGGATGAACACGCCGAAGTTTTATGGCTCCAAAGTGGAAGAAGACCCTAAAGGGTTTATAGATGAGATAAGGTAGTTGCTATCATGGGGTGACTTTGGTAGAAAAAGCGGAGCTAGCCACTTACCAATTGAAATATGTTGCTCAAATGTGGTATGAACAATGGAAAAATGAGAGACCAATAGGAGCGGGTCCCATAGAGTAGGAAGTGTTTAAATCGGCATTTCTTGAAAGATTCTTTCCCAGAGAGTTGAGGGAAGCTGAGGTGGAAGAGTTCATTAACCTTAAGCAAAGTAGCATGACTGTTAAGGAGTATTCCCTAAAATTTACCCAATGGTCCAAGTATGCTCCAAATATGGTGGGGGATTCGAGAGATAAGATGAGTAGGTTTTTGACGAGCGTGTCTGACATGGTAGAAAAAAAATGTCGTACGACAATGCTTCATCATGACATACATATCTCACGTCTCATGGTGTACACCCAATAAATTAAGGAATCGAAACTTAAAGTGAAGAATAGGGAGGTTAAAAGAGCTAGGACCGGTGATGGGAACTTTTCTAATACAAGTTGTAATGGACAATGCCGACCTAGGTTTAAACAAAAGGTATTCGGGTCAAGATTCCCCCAATGTCCGTAAGTGTAACCAAGAGAAAGATGGTGGATCTCCATTTCCTAAGTCTAGTTGCCCCAAGTGTGGAAGGAATCACGATGGCAGGTGCATAGCTCACATGGAGGGTTGTTATGGTTGTGCAAAAAGTGGTCACAAAATGAGAGATTGCCTAGTGCTTAAGGCTAAGGGAAGAGAGGATAAGCAAGTTACTTCTAGTGGGTCGGATGGGAATGTTCCAAAGAAGAATAAGTTGTATGCTCTCCAAGCTAGAGGTGAACAAGAGTGTCCCCCGTATGTGACTACCGGTAAGTCTTTTATGCTTTATTATATTCCGATATTTTTTGGTCTTTTGTGACATGATTTGTAAAACTTTGAAGTTGTCTTTAGTATGAATGGGTTTCATTGTTGATTTATGTAATTGGTGGTAGAACCCTACTTGGTCATTTTGAGTTTTTGGTTAGGTTGAAAGATTTGATGAATAGGGTGTTTAGATAATGCCTAGATGGGGTAATTGAGTAGACTCCTATGAGGGGTAGTAGTATAGTTCACTATGGTTTAGAATCATATCGTGTGATGGATGTGAATGCCTAGTGATATTTAGATCCGACCTTTTCAAAAAACGGTGCTTAGAAAGTCTGTTTAGGCTTGCTTCCAAAGGGGAGATAAATAACAAGGTCGTTGAGTGTTCTCAATTATCATAGTTTAGTCTATGTGTGAAGTCATGTGTGTTTTAGATGTTTCCATGATTTCCTTATGTTGTGCATGTTCATGAAAACTTGTGTTTTGAAAGAAAATGAATTTGAATGATAGATTTCCACATGTTGTAGTGCATTGAGTAGAGTTGCCTATAGAACTTCAAGAGAAGAATAGATGAACATGCCTTAGTTTGGAGTTGATAGATTCATCCATAAATGAATGCTTTTGAAAGTAAAATTGCATATGAGCTCCATGAGAGTGTGTTGAGCATAATTTATCCCGAAGATGGTAATTCCTCCTTTAACATGAGTAGATGTAGAATTTCATGCATTTTGGGTTGTTAGATGTAGTTCCTACTTTTTTGTGTTGCATTGAGTATGTTTAGCTTGCAGTTGAAGTTTTCTTCTTTGGTTATAGATGAGTCCTCAAATTGGACTCATTTAGGGCTATATTTTGATAGAATTAGTGTCCTCAACTGCATATTTTATGTCAATATCTGATGAAAACCCTTAAGTATCAGGTATTTGGACTTTGAGGGAAACCGTGGACACTAGTTAGAAAAAAAGGAACAAAGGCAGCTGAAAGAACGAAGAAATGAAGATCTGAGAATCGCCGAACCCATTCGGCGAATCGCCAAAAGATCTTATCCTCGCATTTTATTCCAGTGAGTTGAGCCTTGAAAGAAAGGATAAAATTGGCTGTGAAAAGGAGCAGTCGACGTGTCGCCGAGTAGTTCCGCAGAGTAGTACTATGTTGCCCAATGATCCAAAACACGACGATGCTGAAGGATAGAGCAAGATGGCAATGAAACCTGCCAAAGGGCGGATCGCCGAGTTGATCAGCAATCTCGACTAACGACACCGAATGATCCGCTGCAACACAAATTTTTGAAAACGATAAATATTCGTTGAGAGTTGTAGCTTAATATCATATTTTTAATATATAATTTTTAACATGGATTATTGAGTTTGTAATTGCAAATACGATTTCACCTTTGTCTTTTCGACTTGCTCGAGAAAGTGGTCGTAAAACTAAGACTACTAAATTGATGGCTGGTGGGAGTGGGTCGACATGAGGTTCAGCTCGAGAGAGTAAACCCTAGTCCTTCTCTCACACACTCAGCTCGAGAGACTGAGTGGGCTAAAGCGGAGGTTATTCTTCATGCGGCAAGTGGGTGTCTGAGAGGAACACATTTGATTCAAGGTAAGTTGTTCGAGAGAGAATTTACCCCCACTATAGTCTAGCCTAGTCACAAATACTCAACGAATTTACTATCAAAATCGTGTACCCAATAGTCTAGCCTAACCCATATTCCTATAACATCCCAAGAATCTCGTCTCCTTGATTAGTACTTTTTGTACTTTTGTTGTTTTTGCTTACTTGTCACTAACTCCCATTGATAATTGACGCTTGCGTCACCCCTCAAATTTAGCATGTTTATATTCGATAATGTTTTTAGCTATGACTAACTAGAACTTAATTTTATTTTTCTATTCTCAAGCCCACTCCCTTGGGACTCGACCCTAACCCTTGGTTGGGTTACTTTACTATTGTACGATCGTAGACACTTGCATTGGAAGTTGTGTCTTGATAATGCAAAAATCAAAATGGAGTCGCTGCCGGGGAGTGGTGTTATTTGAGAATTCTTAGATTAGTAGAATTTTTGTTGTTCTAAGTTGTAGTTTACTCACTTAATCTTTAGTTTTGTATTTTTGTGTGAATATTTCAAAAACCATGAGTGTTAATAGTAGCAACGGTAGCCAGGTGGGCCACCAAGATGATATCAGAAATCTCAAAGATATCCACGAGCCCAATATCAATGGTCCCCATCTCATGGGAGGTATTGGAGGTATCCGATTACCTCTAGCCGAGGGAAATGTAGTGTTCCACAAAACAAGGACTATGTTGCAACTATTGCAACTAAAGGGACTTTTCAGCAGGTTGGATCACGAGGATCCTCATGAGCATCTTCGAAACTTCATGGATGTGTGCAGACCGTTCTTTTTCAAAAACATATCTCAGGAGTCAGTCCGATTAAGATTATTCCCTTTCTCGTTGAGGGAGAGGCATGTAAATGGCTAGCCGAGTTGCCGCGTGAATCCATCACTTCCTAGAAGGAATTGGTAGCTGCATTTGAAGTGCAATTTTTCCCTCCCTCGAAGATTATGACCCTTTGGGATAACATTCAGAGCTTTAAGTGTCTGGAAGGAGAGGCTCTATACGAAACGTGGTTACGGTTCAAACAGTTGGTGCTTCAATGCCCAACCCATGGTTTGCTTAATAGTGTGCTGCTTCAGTACTTTTACCAGAGTTTGGACTCGGTAACCAAAGGGCCGCTGACCAACTTTCGCCTATAGTCTTAATGCAGTAGCCATATGTAGTAGCAACCCAACTTTTAGATGGCATGACAACCATCAACAGAGCGTGGTACACTCGCTAGGATCAAGTCTCTTCTCTCACCTTCAAACTATCTAAAGAGCAGATTGAAAAAGATCATGAGAGAGACCAAAACATGGCCAAGATCATGACACAACTTGACATTTTATCCAAAAATGTCATGAGGGGTGGTGCCCGTGGTGTCAATGTCGTAGGGGTCGGCTGTGTAAATTCTGAGGAGATGAAGTTTGAAGCCTTGTATAACAAGGAGGTAAATTTTCTAGCCAAACAAGGCAGTGGCTATAGTTCAAACTACCCAAGGCAGGGTGGTAACCAAGGTTGGGCAAGAGACAAAGGCTGGAAGGATCGAGATCGTGAATGGAGGGACCATAATCCGACTTGGAAGGATGGGGAGAAGGATAGATATGTGCCTCCTCATGAACGCCAAAAGCCTAAGGACTCGAAAGGTGGTAGGTCTGAGGATATTCTCTCATGTATTCTCAACAAATTTGAAGGGTCAGACAAAATGTTAAAAGGCATGAAAGATATGTCCACCCTTAGCCAGACCATCACCTCCCATTCAGTTTCGATCAAGCAGTTAGAGACCCAAATATGTCATATCTCGTCTCACCTCAATCTGAGACAACAAGGGGGTTTGCCTAGTAACACTATGGTCAACCCTAAAAATGAGGTTTGAAGGTGGACTTGCGTCGATCTGCGACGTTAACTAAGGCGTTGTTTGGGAGGCAACCCAAAACCCTGTAGGAAGAAGTTTGGAAAGCATTTGTAAAGTAAGAGATTGGCGAGGGAAATGTCGGTTGGCGAGTCGCCAAAGTATTAGGCGACCCGACTCACATCGCCATTTGATCCAACCCATCTTGGGTTTGGGGTCTGTAAAACTCGGTGGTCCCAAAGAAATGATTGGCGAGTCACCGATTAGCTCGGTGACCCCGATTCGTATCGTCTTTGGGATCACCACATTAACTGGGGGATTTTGTAAAGCTTGGCTAGGAAGGTGATTGCTCGGCATGACGTGGAATGGTTCGGCGCTCATGACTAATGTCGGCGAGTGGGCAAGAACTGGACTGTTTTGCAAGCCGAAGGTTTAAAAGTTTCAATTTCCTATGCTCTCCCTCATTTTCAAACTTGGCAAACTTGCACCTAGTTTCATTCTCAATATCTCTACATATCTATTGTGTTTTGGTTATTAAATTGTGCTTGGATCTGGATTGTGTTGCCGTCTAGCATCTTAATAGCATCTTCATCAGCATCCAAGTTTGGTTTCTGAGCCCTACTTTCCCTTTATCAAAAGGTGTGCTCAAATGCTATGACTTTACTTTGATGATGTGTGCTGGTCCTCTCTGGTAGGATTAAAATTTTTGTTTACTTGCTTTGATTCAATAATATTGACCGTACTGAGTTAAATAGTTGATTCCTTAAAATTGTGCCCTGTAGTGGATGAGAAATCGTGGATAATGCATAAGTGTCGCTGGGTTTGAGCCTCATTTGGCTATTGCATGTTTTGATTTTGCTTTCTGGGGTTGCGGGGTTGAATTCGGGAAGTTGGGTCGAAAGTAGACACGTTGGGTCATTTGGCGAGTCGGGTCGAGCTCGTCGAACCACTCGGCGGTTCGTCTAAAGTCCCCATCTCGCCTTTAATTTAATGCTAAATAAGATGTTGAATTCTGTAACTTTTGGCGAGAAGCATGATGTCGCCAAACACATTTGATGCCTTGCCGAAAGTGTTCTTGTTCGCCCTTTGTGTGCACCCTTGTATTCTCTGTGCACTGCACTTGGCACACCGCCTAAGTAGTTGAACTCTTTGCCAACTGGTTTGGTGAAGTGATTCTACAATTGAACGGCCTTGCTTTTGTCTGAATACTTTCTAACTTTTTCTCAAAGCTTTGAAGAAATGGCTCGATCGAAAGTAGCTGGAAGAGATATGCCACTCCGACAAATAAGAGCAAAAAATTATAACAAAAATACAAAGGCAATAGATCCTCCCAAAACGGATAATAAGGGCAAAAAGCCCAGTACAGTCAAGAGAACAAATCCCCGAGACCCCACTATTTCCTCGTGGAGATATGGATTCCTCACAACTATTCACTCCTTTCTGGCGGCCCATGACTTGGACAATCTCAGTAAGTCAGTTGCCGCTGAATCTTCTGAAGAGGCTTTGGGGACCATTATCAAATTCCAGGATGACACATCGAGCACTGATGTCCAGATAGATGGAGCGACTGATTAGCCAGGATCTCCTCTTTACCTCCCTCT
Organism: Solanum verrucosum; assembly: GCF_900185275.1. NCBI lineage: Eukaryota > Viridiplantae > Streptophyta > Magnoliopsida > Solanales > Solanaceae > Solanum > Solanum verrucosum. Next base: position 1,161,698 of record NW_026020341.1, on the reverse strand, counting down.
CTGTCTTACTTTATTTTGACTTTTGGATTTTGTGTTAGTTACATTTGAGGAAAAATTGTTTTTATTTATGGTAGGGTGAGGCCCACCTTTGTGTGCTATTCGTGAATTATGTTTTGTTTATGTATTTTGGATGTAAGCTATAATTGTGTTAAATACTGCTTTCTGTGGATATTTGAGCTTTGTGGCTCCTTTTATTTTAAATTGGAGCTCGCTTCGATGAAAAGTGGTTCCCACACCCAGTATCATTTTTAACCAGATTCCACAATTGCCATCTAAAGCCTCGGGAAGTGAACAAAGGGTCGTTCTAGACCAAAATCGATCTTTCGAAGCTAACCTAGCTGTCAGAATTTTCATCTGAGCACGTCTTCCAAAAAGGTTGACCAAAGTCAACTTTTCAAGTCATTACAATATCCACTACTAAACGAACTTTCGTCCGCGAAAGTAAGAGTCAAGAAGTACCTGAATGCTCAAATAAGCCGGGGGACTGTACCCGCATCTCATGCTCGGTCTCCCAGGTAGCCTCTTCAACTGGACGATGTCTCCAACGGACCTTAACAATAGGAATGGCTCTCGAGTGCAATCTCCTCACATCTCTGGCAAGAATGGCAACTGGCTCCTCTACAAATGTCAAACGATCATCCAACTCGACTGCATCATACTGGAGCACATGAGACTCATCAGGAACATACCGCCGCAACATCGAGACATGAAAAACCGGGTGAATAGCTGAAAAGGCCGGGGGCAAAGCTAACTCATATGCGACCTCCCCAACTGTCCTCAATATCTCAAAAGAACCTATATACCTGGGGCTAAGCTTGCCCTGCCTCCCAAAACTCGATCTCGAAGTGCCACTAAGTCCTCATCCTCAAACTGACGGCTGCAAATCCGATCCAGCAGAGGTGACTGAGCATCCACATAAGCTAGTACACACCGGGAATCAGAGATATCAAGTCGTACCATCCGGTTAGCTAAGGACTGGATGTCTAAAGCTAATGGTCGCTCTGTAATAGAAAGAAAAGCTAGACTACCCATACTCACTGCCTTCCGACTCAAGGCGTCCGCTACTACATTTGCCTTGCCCGGATGGTAGAGAATAGAGAGGTCATAGTCCTTCAGGAGCTCAATCCAACGACGCTGTCTCGAATTAAGATCTCTCTGGCTCATGATGTACTGAAGGCTCCTGTGATCGGTATAGATCTCACATCGAACTCCATACAAGTAGTGCCTCCAAATCTTAAGTGCGAAAACTACCGCCGCCAACTCTAAGTCATGGGTGGGGTAGTTGCGCTCATGAATCTTAAGCTGCCTCGACGCATAAGCAATAACCCGGCCCTGCTGCATCAGTACACAACCCAAACCAATGCCGGATGCGTCACAATAAACAGTAAACCCCTCGCCCTCAACTGGAAGAGTCAATATAGGAGCGGTGGTAAGCAACTCCTTAAGCCTCAGAAAGCTCCTCTCACACTCCTCCGACCACACAAACGGAACATCCTGGCGAGTCAACCGAGTCAAAGGCGCTGCTATAGTAGAAAATCCCTCAACAAAACGCCTATAGTAGCCTGCCAATCCGACGAAGCTACGAATCTCAGTCACAGAGGTGGGCCTGGCCTCAATCTTAGCGGGATCTACCATAATGCCATCCTTAGACACCACGTGCCCCAAGAAGGCTACAGACTCAAGCCAAAACTCGCACTTTGAGAACTTGGCATAAAGCCGCTGATCTCTCAAAGTCTGGAGCACTATCCTCAAATGTTGCTCATGCTCACTCCGGCTCCGCGAGTATACCAGTATGTCATCAATGAAGACAATGACAAATAAATCAAGGTATGGCCTGAACACACGTGTCATCAAGTCCATGAATGCGGCAGGGGCATTAGTCAACCCAAACGACATCACCAAGAACTCATAATGGCCATAACGAGTCCTAAATGCGGTCTTAGGGACGTCCGCTGCCCTAATCCTCAACTGGTGGTAGCCGGATCTTAAATCAATCTTAGAAAATACCACGACACCCTGAAGCTGATCAAACAAATCATCAATACGAGGCATGGGGTAACGGTTCTTCACCGTCACCTTGTTCAGCTGCCTGTAGTCAATACACAATCGCATAGTACCGTCCTTCTTCTTCACGAAGAGGACTGGGGCACCCCAAGGCGATACACTAGGCCGAATGAATCCCTTACCCAAGAGATCCTGAAGCTGAACACTGAGCTCCTTGAGCTCTGCAGGAGCCATCCGATATGGCGGAATAGAAATAGGGCGAGTACCTGGCTCAAGCTCAATCGGAAAATCAACATCACGCTCTGGGGGTAGGCCAGGTAGATCAGTAGGAAACACATCTATGAAGTCACGAACAACAGGAACTGACTCAACCGGAGGAACCTCCCTACTCACATCACGTACATAGGCCAAATATGATAAGCATCCGCTAGCCACTAGCCTCCTAGCACGAATAAAAGAGATAACCCCAACTGGTGTGCTACCACGAGATCCCTGCCACACCACCGGAGGAATACCGGGAATGGCTAAGGTAACAGTCTTAGAAAAGCAATCTAAAACAGCGCGATAAGGGGATAACCAATCCATGCCCAGAATCACATCAAAATCAACCATGTCAAGCAATATAAGGTCAGCCCGGGTGTCACGCCCCTGGATAGTAACTAAGCAAGATCGAAATACTTGATCCACTACTAAAGACTCACCCACGGGGGTCGACACATGCAACGGTGCTACCAGAGGCTCAGACATCATACTCAATCGAGAGGCATAGTAAACAGAAACATACGAAAAAGTAGAGCCTGGATCAAATAAAGCCAAGGCGGGCTGCTGGCATAATAACACTGTACCTGTGATCACATCGTCCGAGGTCTCAGCATCTGCTCTAGCTGGAGCTGCATAAAAGTGGGCCTGGACTCCCCTACCCTGTGCATCGGCTCTGCCCCCTAATCTGCCTCCTCGGGGACCACCCCGTATACCCTGGTGACCACCCCTACGGTCCTGTCCCTGGCCTCTGCCTCTAGCTGGAGGTGCTGGCGTATGCCTAACTGCCTGTGGAGCGGGTAAGGCTAACCTGCGATGGGGACACTCGCGGGTCCAATGATCTAACTCCCCACACTCATAACACCCCTGGGACTGTCGACTGAGAGCTGGAGGTCGGCTACCCCGGCCAGAAGAACCCATCTGTGAACTATCTCGGTCCCGACTAGGACCGGCACTAAAACCAATATGGCGGTGCTGATCACCCTCCGATGCCTGGAGAGAAGCCTGGAAGGGGCTACTAGACTGACCCGACTGAAACCTCTGCTGAGATCTATCATAAGACTCTCGGGGTCTGAAACGGCGCCTATCATGGCTATCCTCCTGTCTAGCTCTCTTGCCGCTGCCCCCTTGGGCCTCGCGACGGAGCTGCTCGATAGTGCGGGCATGGTCCACTACATCCAGAAATGAGCGGCCCGCTGAGACTAAAGACTGAGTCTCAATCCGCAACTGTAGTCTCAAACCCCGAACAAAACAACGAACCCTCTCCTCCTCAGTAGGTAATATCATGGCGGCATGCCTGGAGAGCTCGTGGAACCGGGCCTCATACTCTGATACTGTCATGGAGCCCTGCTCTAACCGAGCAAAATGATCTCTGAGCTGATCTCTGATGCTCCTGGGAATAAATCGGGCCAAGAAGGCCTCTGAAAACTCAGTCCATGTGACCGGTGGAGACCCAGCTGGCCTGGTCTCTAAGTATGTACGCCACCACTGCCGGGCAGGACCGTCTAACTGGTAAGCGGTGAAGTCTGCTCCCCTCGACTCCACTAAACCCAAAGTCTGTAGCCGCTCGCGGCAAGTAACTAAAAACTCGTGGGCATCCTCCCCCACTGCCCCAGAAAACCTCGGCGGTGATAGTCTAAGGAACACCCCGAGCATCTTCTGCTCCCGTAGTGGCATGACGCCCTCCAAATCGTCAGGCTGAACAAGCGGTGCCGCTAGCTGCTGAACAACCGGTACCGCTGGTGTAGGCTGGCCCTGCGGTACTGGAACGGCTGGAGCTGGGGCCTGCTGCATACCCCAATGGCAGCTAGTATTGTACGAGCATCGCCTGTATATCTGGAGCTGCCACAGGCTCGGGCGGTGGCTGGGCTGGTCCCGGGCCCATCGGCTGCTGCTGTGCTGGAGCTGCTGGTGGCTCTATCACCGGCTCCGGAGTTTGCTCTCGGTCCTGGGCTGGTGCTGTAGCTCTGGCACGACCTCGAGGTCGGCCTCTACCCCTAGCTGGGGCCCTACCACGCGTGCGAGCCATCCCTATAAAAGAGTGGTACAAGTAAAATTTCAGAAACCGATAAGACATGCAATGCACGACAGTGATACAAAAGCAACACGTTCCTAAAGACATCCTGTAGCCTCCCGAAGATAAGTAACGGACGTCTCCGTACCGATCTGCAGGACTCTACTAGACGTTAGCTCTGTACAAGTGAGACCGACGAACCTGGGGCTCTGATACCAATTTGTCACGACCCGATTTATCGAGTCATGATGGCACCTACTATAACCCACCAGCAGGTAAGCCAACCCATAACCCGGAACAACAAGTAATGGGTCTGAGGGTAGAAATTAAACAAGAGTAGGCAAATAACAATATAAACAGGCGGACACAAACCAAAAACATATATACAAATAAAGATCCCTCCCAGAACCTGGAAGTCACTAGTACAGAGCTACTACAAAATGAGTACAAGTCCCAAAAGTGGACAACAGAGACTGGACTGTCTCGAAAGGAAGAAGACAAGTCTATATATACAGATGGAGACTGAAATAGTACAAAACGCCGTGTGCTCACCCCCGTCTCCGGATAAGTCTACTCCAAGCTCGATCAACGCTGGCTACTAGTGCTCGGACCTGCATCACAAAATAGATGCAGAGCGTAGCATGAGTACCAAAACAACAGGTACCCAGTAGGCATCATCGGCCGACTGAGCAAGATAAGCAAAAGTGAACTGAAATGCAAATAAAGGGTCACATCAAGTGCAAAGAGTAGTAAATGGGGGGGGTAGGTATGTACACGAGCGTACAGGCAACAAAGACAAGCAATCTAACTACTCCGCCGGGCTCCCATAAACCCGACGGGTACGCTCGTGCACAATAAAAGAAACCACCTGCACGGACCCCCATAAGCCTGGCAGATGGACCGGCAGTTGAAGTAAAATAATGGAGCTAGAAGGTCTATCACAATATTACCAATTTCCAGACTTTTAACCGAACCATTCCCAATTATATTCCAAGATCTCATTACGTCCCAGACTTTAATCGGAATCTCTCCAACCTCCAAAACCTCAACCTACAGATGAGAGTAATCAAGACTAAACTGAAGCTTTAGTGAGGAATTGGGAATACACCACGTGCAAGCTGGACCACGGACTCGAACCGGGTACTATAGCTAATGAGTCAACCTATATGGGCTGGACCACGGACTCGAACCGGGTGCTGTAGCCAAAGGTCGGGCACGGGTGGGCTGGACCACGGACTCGAACCGGGTACTGTAGCCAAAACCAGATCACAGGTAAGCTGGACCACGGACTCTAACCGGGTACTGTAGCTAAGCCTGGACATAAGTAAGCTGGACCACGGACTCTAACCGGGTACTGTAGCTAATAGAAAAGCAGGGCATTATGGATACAAGGTCATAAGCTGAGTTACCGACTATCAGACTCAAGTCTGCTATATCAGTCTACAAGGAGCTGACCGTCCGAAATGACGTCGGAAAAAGTTCTACTGCCCAACGACATCCGAAACCTCGCAAGTCTATGGCAACACTAGTCTAAGCCTAGACTAAGGCCAAACATACTTCAAATCAATGTTATCATATACACCACAAGATATGGATATTCAATAATATCAAGAGACATGCTATCATAATCCAACACTTTCCCGAAATAAGGTCTAAGGCAGGAATTATAGAAATTTAGCATGCTCGACACCCGAACCCCTCCATACTCAAGCAAATCAATAAACAAATGCCTAAACATGCTCAATCTCACGAGAGAAAGCCATAGCCTACCTGAAAGCCGACCACGCGTGCTCCGACTCACGGTACCGGATCTTTTCCCCTCCAAACGGTCTCCAAATGCTTCCCCACTAACAAAAGGTTAATCACCTCGTCATTACGAATATATTGACACTAAAATTATATTTTTCGGAGACGGACCCAAAATCGGGTCTAAAACGGGATTGTGGGGCCCACAATTAGAATCTCGAAATCGAATCCGTGGAAACGTCCCAAATACCTTACTAAACTAATACCCCAAAATTTTAGCACAAACAGATGCCTACAACACCGCAAATCAGCCACAACAATTAAAATGGACAGCCCCTTGATCATCAATTTTTGGAAAAACGAGACCCTTTCAACCCAAACAGATTATACCACGACGATCCTTGCGAAAAACTCTACAAGTTAGCCACAAGAATGACTCAAAACGGACCTAAGATGATCAAGATCTCACAATTCAAAATTCAACAACAATTCAATTCGGAAAATCACCCTGGCAGTGGCTAAAATTGATTCCTTACCTCAAACGAAGCCTCCCCTCGCGTTTCTGAGATCACCGCTAGATTCCCCTCGAAATTCTCTTGAAGTTTGCCTTTTGAATCACTTAATTTGGACTCAAAATGAAGGAGCAATCCTAAGTTGAAGTTGAGGAAAAAAAATGGACGAATTTCGTCCTAAATTCTGGAAATTTCCATATTTCCACTCCGCTGCCACGTGGCGTCACGTGGCTCTGCCACGTCACCGCCGCGTCAAAATTCTACAACCCTTCAAACTTAAATTTCAATGTTTCGAACTCGTTCGGAGTCGGAAAAATACAAACCTTATATGGAATATGATTGGAAATGATATTTCGGACTCAACAGTGAAGGCGGAATTTCCATTTGGAGCTCGCTTCGATGAAAAGTGGGTCCCACACCCAGTATCATTTTGAACCAGATTCCACAATTGCCATCTAAAGCCTCGGGAAGTGAACAAAGGGTCGTTCTAGACCAAAATCGATCTTCCGAAGCTAACCTAGCTGTCAGAATTTTCATCTGAGCACGTCTTCCAAAAAGGTTGACCAAAGTCAACTTTTAAGTCATTACATGAGTAATTAACACTTATTATAAATTTAAATTTTTGGTATATGAGGTTACCTTTTACCGCACTTATTATACTTTTTTCTATGGGTTGTATAATTCTATCATCTGCTAAGTATATTTCTATGAGTGTATCTATTCCTTCTCTAAAAGATGCTTTTATTAATATTTCTGTTCCTCCAAAATGTACATGTTTTATTGGATTTTTAGCCTTAATATCTTGTATTTCTTTATTTATTATTCGTTTATTTATTATTGGTATTTTGGCCTTTCCTTTAGTGTATTTGCAATCTATGATATGTTATCTTTGACTTACTGCGTAATATTCTTCTTTTTGTCGTTTAAACCAGTTCTTTATTGTTGGTATTTCGAATATTTTTGCTACGCTTAGGTCTAATTCTATTCCTTTTATTTGCTCAAATATATTATTATCAAATATTACCTCTGTTGTCATACTACTAAATTCGTTTCTTATAGTATTTCATATTTATATAATATTTCCATGGTTGTAGTGGCTATTCCACCATCAAATTTCTTATTATTTCTTAAAGTTATTAAGCTTTCCCTTGTTAAATTTTGTAGCCATAATTTTACTGTTCCTATAAGTGTTCTTTCTATGTATCCTGGTGCCTCTGCTATTACTATCTTGTTATCTATTAATTGTTTTGATATGTATCCTATCCATAATTGAATTGTTTTATTTATATCTTCTACACAGTCTAAATCTAAAAAATCATGTTGTCCAGTTATTGGTTTGGGCATCCATTTTCCACTTAATCTTTTATCCCATGTAGTTTTTTCTTTATCATATTGTTCATAATTTTCATTATAATATTTCGGATTAATTTTTTTTGGGTTTTTTACTCCTGATGTGCTAGGTTTTTCGTCCATGTCTACGTCTTCTGTATTTACTTCTAAATTCTTTGTATTATCTATATTTGCTAAAGTTCCGTATATGTTTCTCTTGTTTCCGAATGTTTATCTAGATCATCATCGTTTATTTCATCAACTCTTATTTCGGGTAGATTATCTTGGTTATTTTCTTCCTTTTCTTCTGATTCATCTTGTAATTGCAATTTTTCTTTAAATTTAATTATCTTATTTGCTAATTTTGTTTTTTGTTCTTTTTCTTTTTGTTTAATTTCATACATTTCTTTTAATATTGCTAGCTCTTTTTCTAGCTCTATTATTTTAGTATTTTTTACTTCTTCTAATTGTTGTACTTCCTTTTTTGCTTGTTGTTTTATTTTTTCAATTTCCGTTCTTCTATCTATTTCTTCATTTTCTTTTGTTATTCTTACCATAGCAGTTAAACTATCTTCTAGTTTTACCGTTTCTTTTTCTAACATTAAACTTATATTGTCACCTATTTTCTTATATCTTCTTCCTAGATTAGAAAATATTATCTTTATTTTTAATCCGTCATAATTTTCATATGTTTTTTCATCTATTGCGTATTCTTCTTTATTCATTTATAAATTATGTTGTAGTTTATATTCTAAGTTATTTATTTGTATTTCTAGATATAAAATAGTCTTTCTATGTGCTATTATAGATTTGTGACAAATTTCTGCGAATATATTATTGTTAAGTCGATTTTGCCCATGTTCTAATTCTTGTCGTTTTTCTATAATTATTTCATTAAGTTTTTGTCTATATTCATTATTCTTGTTATTCATTGTATTTTTAAATATTGAATATATTTATATTCTATTTTAGATATATTATCTATTAATTGATCTAATTTTTCGTTATCAGTCTTTGTGATATTAAGTTGTTTATATTCCGGATATAATTTGTTTAATTTTCTTCTTATTTTTTTTAATTTTCTACTCGTGTGTTTCTTATTATCCATAGCTCTGATACCATTTTTCGTTGCGAAACTGGTTGTTGGGAGATTCATGAAAGTGGTAGTGTGGTAGATGGTAGTGTGGTAGGTGAGATGTGTATCATTGATGTTGGGCTCTTGGACATTGTTGAGGTTGCCGATGTCATCCTGATGACCCACCTGGCTCCCGTTACTACCATTAACACTCATGCTTTCTGAAATGTTTACACAATCAACAGAACAAAAATAAAAATTAAATTAGTAAACCACCACTAATAAGAACATAAACTCTATTAAACAAAAAATTCTCAAATAACACCACTCCGCGGCAGCGGTGCCATTTTTATGCTTATCGTGACCAATGACACTAAACTATAGTACGAGTGTCTACGATCATCGATAATATAGTAACCCAACTAAAGGTTGGGGTTGTGTCCCAAGGGAGTGGTTTTGAGATTTGATAGAAAAATAAAATTTAGCTCTAACTAGTCGTAGCTAAAGACATTAACGAACAGAAACATAGTAAATTAAAGGGGGTGGCACAAAAGTGTCAAATATCAATTGGGGTTTTTTTTCACAAGTAGTAAAAACAACAAAATTAACAAGAAAATCAAGTATGGGGAAAAGTTCTTGGGGTGTGACTGCAATACAAATTGAGATAAATCGTTGGTTACATGCTTTCAATAGGAAATTTGCATCATAATAGTGACTAGGCTAAGCCTTAGATGGAAATAAGTTCCCTCTCGGGCAACTTACCCCGTTTCAAATTGGTTCTTCTCGGACACCCATTTGCCGCTTGAAGGCTAGCCTACGCCTTACCCCACTCACTCTTTCAATCTGAGTGTTAGGATATGGGACTAAGGCTCACCCTCTCGGGCTGAACCTCATGTCAACCCACTCCTTAGGACATCAGTCTAGCGGTCTTGGTTTCATGACCTCTCACTCCAGCAAGCCAAAGCACATGGGTGGTTTTATATTTGCAACTACAAACCCATTAAATTAAACCACAAAAAGTAGGTGAAATCAACATTAAAATATATCTAACCTATTAGCAAACAAGACCGAACAATAATATCAACGCATATTTGCTAAATCACACCCCAAGAATGGTGGTTTTTAGCCACACATCAAGAAATAACAAAATACAGCTAAAATGATACTAAAATAAAATGGGTATAAGGAAGTAAACCTTGATTTAAGAAAAGGAAGAAGAATGGAGAAGACTCACTTCCAACTTGGGGAAGATGAAATTCTTCTTTCTTCAAGTCTCCCAAAAAACCCTCTCCAAACTTGAGAGAAAATATCCCAAAAAAGTACTATTCTATTGTGAAAATTATAATAATAATTTGACACTCTAAAATTAATAAAGAATTTAGTATTTATAGACTTCAGAAATAGTGTTAGCGGATCACTTGGCGAGGTTAGTCGAGGCCGCCGAATAACTCGGCGACTCGCCCTTCTTCTTTATCATCGCCATTTCGTGCTTGCCTTCAACATATTCACGTTTTGGACCATTGGGCGGTATAGTATTGCTTCGTGGGACTATTCGGTGAAGCGCCGACTGCTCCTTTTATCGCCTTTTTTATCTTTCTCATTCAGGGCTTCGCGTACTTGAACAAAGGGCGGAGTGCTTTCCTTCGGTGAATTGCCAAGTATGTTTGGCGATGCTCAGGCTTTAGCTTCTTCGTTCTTTTCAGCCTTTTTGTTCCTTTTTGCGCCTAAGTGTCCATGCTCCCACAAAAACTTCAAATACCTGAAACTTAAGAGTTTTCATAAGATATTGAGATAAAATAAGCATTTGAGGATACTATTTTTATCTAAATAAAGCCCTAAGTGAGTCCAATTTGTAGACTCATCAGGACACACTACAAATCATTCTCCCAAAGAACACCGACCAAGATCGAGTGTTGGAAGAGATGAAGGAGAATATTGAAGTGTTGAATCAGATGATTGGCTCTCATTCTAGATCGATCCAGCTGATCAGGACACTCATGAGTTATGTAGTGCATCTTCTCCACTCAAATGAACTATTGGGGTTACCTAGTAACACTAGGGCCAACCCCAATGATGGAGAGTGAGTAAGGACTTGAGTCGTGCCGCGACGTTAACTATGGCGCTTCTTGGGAGGCAACCCAAGGCCTTAAATGCTTTATTTTTGTCTTAGAAATAATGGTGTGTTAATTGTGTAGGTTAAAGTGTGGAGAATGCGTGGAAATTGCGTTTGGCGAACTAAAACTCCATTAAGCAAATCGCCAACACGTCGGCGATCCCGATGTAAACCGCCGTTTGGACCCTCACTTTGACTGAAGGTCTTGTAAAACTTGGCAAGTTAAGTGACCACTCGGCGTGTCACTGAGTAGATTGGCGAGCAATACTAACGTCGCAGAATGGGCAAGATCTGGGTAGTTTTTATAAAGTCATAGGTTTAAATTTTCAAGCCCTTCATTTCCCCTCACTGTCGACCTTTGCAAAATCACACCTACTTAATATTTCCAAAATTTTCACATCTTCAAAGTATTTGAGTTGATTAAATGGTGTCTGGACTTGGGATTACATTGCCTCCTAGCATTTCAAAGAACTTGATCGGCATGAAAGGTTGATTTTCCCAAACTCGGAGGTTACTTTGAAAAAAATATTCTCTTATGCAATTGGTTTTATTGTATTGATGAGTGTTGGGCCTCTCTGATAGGTTTATATTGTTTAAATGCCAAGTTTAATTCATAAATCTTGCCATATTTTATCTTGATTTTTGCACTCCTTTTTGTTGCGCGTCGAAATGAGTTAAATTTTTTGGGGTTTGCGTGTGTGGTATTTAGCATGGTTAAGTATTATGGGTCTGAGCTTAATTGTACTAGTGCATAGTTTAATTTTGTTTTCGGGGGTTGCGGGTTTGAATTTGAGAAGATGGGTCAAATATAGGCACGTCGGGCTATTTGGCGAGCTAGGTCGAGCTCATGAACTACTCGGCAGTTCGCCTAATGTTCCCATCTCGCCTTTCAATTCATGCTATATTTGTCTTTGGTTTTTGTAACTTTCACCGAGATGCCTGAGGTCGCCAAAAGCACTCAGCGACTCGCTGATCGTATTCTCGATCGCCCATTGTCTGCATCCCTGAACGCTTGTTGCATTGTAACTTTCGGTGGATAAATCCTTGCTCACCAAAAGTAGTCGGCGAGTCACCGAAAGGGACATCTCATCGCCGACTTGTGAAAACTTTTGAGCCAATCCCTTCAGTTATCCTGATCTAGCCAAAGGAATTTGGTGATTTGCCGACTAGTTTGGCGAATCTATCGTCTACTAATTGTCTGCACTTCTGATTGAATTGTTTCTAACTTGTTCCTGATGTATTGCAGACATGGCTAGACCTAAAGTAGCAGGTAGAAACATGCCACCCCGCAATAAGGCTAAAAGGATTAAAATCAATGAGGGTGCAACTGTAGCAAAATAATAGGCTACAAAACATTCCACAACTGCTGGGAAGGGAAAAAGAAAAGGAAAGGCACCTGCTTCTTTAGAAGTCATCTACGACAATGAAGGCATATATGACAATTACGTCTCTGTTTTGGAGAGTGAGGGTGAACAACAGGAAAACCAAAGTGCAACCTCTGGTGATGATGAGCTGATAATAGCACAGAAGGCTGAACTGTGATATAAGAAGCTGAAAGATCCATCTAGAATCAAGAATCCTACACCTACAACTCCTGCTTTCCCAGTCTCAGTGCAAGCAATAGTGCTTGCACCCCCAATACAGGGCCCTCCTCCAAAATCAATGAACATATTAAAGACAGAGGGATTAAGGAGAAATTTTTAGGAAAAACATCTCTTCACGTATGGAGTGATTGATAGGTACCCTGATATTATGAGATGTATAAAATCTCATAACTTTCAGATTTAGGAAAAACATCTCTTCAGAGAGTTCTACAGTGCGTACAGTAAATTGATACCATGTGGGAAGAAGCTGACAGCTAAATTTAAGCTGGTTGACTACGTTGTTCTGGGGTGCACCGCGACACTTGAGGACAACAATCAAGTTATGATAAGAAGAACGTCACTGGAGGTTATGAAGGAATGGTTGGCCCCATTAATATCAGACGGAACACCTATGTGGCTTGAGGCTGGGGAATTTATTGAGAAGAAGAACCTAAATGTGGCAGCAAGGTATTCGTTTGGCTTCATCAGCAGCACGATCATGCCTTCACAGAATGAATCTATCCTCCACCATGTAAAAGCATCTTACTTAGGTTGCCTCATCAAGGGAACATAGCTAAACTTGGGATGGATCATTGCTTCAGAGATGCTTGTGCGTGCAAGGCAGCGCCAAACCTTACTTCCCCTCTCGGTATTGATCTCTGAGCTTTGCAGACGTGCCCGGGTACCTCGAGATGCCAAGAAGTATGTGGAAGTGATGCCCATATCCTCTACTGATATTCGGAGGATCGAAGCCGAATATCTTAAGGATCAGGCGGAGAAGAAGAAGAAGTAAGCTACGGCCACTGAATCCATAACTCTAGAGGCATTTTTGACTACTTCTGCCCCTAGTCCTTCAGGTATATCTAATTCCACTACCACTCTTGCTGACACTCCAGGTTCTTTTGTTGCCGCGTTACCGCCCAGACCTACTGCTATCATTGCATCCCGTGCGCCGATCACTCATGCATCATTGACCCAGATGGGACAATTTGCCCAGTCTGCTGATCGTTGGGCTGCCAACCTAGAAACCTCCATTCTAGACATGATTCAGAATGCCCTGACCAATGTTGTGTCACTGATGAGAGCTACCATTGACGCCCATGAGGCTAGAATAGCGGTGTGTGAGCGTGACCAAGGGGCCACAGATGAGGTTACAACAGTAATGGCCAATATCGCTGCTCTTAGGACTGATTTTAATCAATTGAAGGGTAGCGATATGTCCATGGTATTTGGAACGGTGGAGATCCCATATGTGCCAGAAATGCCTCCGGTCATCACCAGAAGTGAAGATGGAGTTGAGCAGACAGATGAGTCTCAGTCAGAAGAAGAGACAGATAAGGAAATGCTCGAGGAAACTATGGATGCTACAGATGATGACTTGACAGATATTGAAATAATTATGATAGATGCGGTTGTACATGCTTCCATGGCAAACACACATTTTGTTGTCTCTAGTGGAGCTGGTTCTTCTGGTGTGCCCCAGAGTATTAAGGCCCGAGGCCAAACTGATATCCCAGGCACTGATACACAGACAAATGGAGCGACTACTTAGACAAGATCCCCTCTTTACTTCCCTCTCTGTCGTTCTTTCTTTATTTTAAATTCTAGATATTATGTAAGTTGCATTTGAGGACAAATTAATTTTTATTGTGGTGGGGTAAGGCCCACTTTTGTGTGTGCTATTCGTGAATTGTGTTTTTTTATGTATTTGGGTTTTTGTGCTTCAATTGTGTTGACACTGCTTTGGTGGAAGGTTTGAGCTTGTGACTCCTTTGGCTTTAAATTGCAAATGATTTCGACCCTTCCAAAAAAAATTTCGCCACCTCTATGTGTTAAATGTGGCTGTTCTTTGCAAAATATCGATTTTGATCAATATCGATGACTCATACAGTGCTCATAATCGAACAAACATGAATGTGCGGCTACGATGAGACCAAGTGAAGTTACATAGACATTATGTGAACTATTTGCATCTCATTGTGACTAGCCAATTACTAAATTGAGTCTCTTGTGATGATCATTGCACACTAGCGAAAGTGTGAAGTCTTGTTTGACTTTAGTGTCGATGCCTTGTGTGATGAGCTTACTGTGAACCACGCATGATAACACCTAGAATTTTTCCCATTGGTCTGGTCTACTAAGTAAGGCTATCTATTGATATGATCTTAGGCAACTTCAAAGAGTGTGAGCCAATTTTACATATACCTCTTTTGTGGACTACCTTGTGAGTGTGTGAACCTCTTTTGAACACCCCTTGAGCCTTACCTTTCTTTGGAAGAAACTTGATGAAAACATGACCTTTCTTAAATCCACTACCCATCATCCTCTTTATTTGTGGTTGATGGAATAGCCAACTTAGGCCAAAACCCTATCTTGAGGGTGTGGTTAAAAGAGAAGACAAGTCAAGAAGTGCAAGAAAAGTTTCATTTAACCCATGGTTTTGAGAAAAATGGAACCTCTCTATATATAAAAAAAATAAGGGAAAGAAAAGAAAGAAAAAGAAAAAGAATGAAAAAGTTGTGGAATAGAGCACAAAAGAAATGGGTTTCCGAACAATCCATGGAAGTGAATAATGGGATGACTTATGAGCACTAAACAAAATGATGAAAGAAGAGGAAAGAGAATGTTGAAAACAACACATTTCACGAGGATAAAAGTCACTGAGCCTAAATGACCATACATTTGCACTCAGCCCCATTACAAGCCTTAAAAAGACCTTTTTAATCTTGAGTTAACTGAAACAATTGTTGATTGGAAAATACGGGCAAACCTATAGGTGAAAGCATGCATTGTGTTCTTCTTTGTGAGAGTGAGCGTTGCATTTGATTCCAGAACTTTAAATGATTAAACCATTGTGTGAATATGGAATCATTATTCGTGTGAGGGTATTTGAACACCTTAGTTGAGCTTGAACTTGCATTTGAAGCAAATATTCTGAGCTTGAGACTCTTTGATAATGGTGTGTCACAACTTGAGTCTTTGAGTATACAATTGATTCTTGCCTGAGTAAGTTTAGTCTAGTTGTGTACATTAATGATTGAGTCTTGTGTAGCACTATTTGAAACATCCTTTTTGAATAGTCGAATTCAAGTTTACTTGAGGCAAGCAAAAGTTTAAGTTGGGGGTGTTGATGAGTCCACAATTTGGACTCATTTAGGGCTATATTTTGATAGAATTAGTGTCCTCAAATGCATATTTTATCTCAATATTTGATGAAAATCCTTAAGTTTCAAGCATTTAGAGTTTGAGGCAAAGCATGGCCACCACTTGGCAAGAAAGAACAAGGTGGCTGAAAAGAACGAAGAAATGAAGGCCTGAAGATCGCCAATCCCAGTTGGCGAGTCGCCGATCAGCCTAGAGATTGCCTTTTGTTCCAGCGTGCTGAGCCCCGAAGGAAAAGGTCAACTTGGCAATTAAATAGAGCAGTCGTCGTGTCATTGAGAAGTTCCACAAAGCAGTACCATATCGTCCAACAACTCAAAATGTGAAAAGGCTGAAGGCTAAAATAGGAAGGCAATGAAATTGACCAAACGACAGATCGCTGAGTGTATTGGCAATCCCGACTAACTTCGCCGAAGGGTCCTCTACAACACAAATTTTCAAACACTATAAATACTTGATTAAATTTCTATCTTAGTATACTTATCATTATTATTATTAGAACTTTTTACAGTTTTTGGGGAGAGTAAGTTTTAGAGGGTTTTAGAGACTTTGTTCTAAGACCTTGAAGATTCAAAAGGTTTCAACACCATGAAATTGGACTTGGGCCTTGAAGATTCTTCACTCTTGATGTGTTTTAAGACTTAATTCTTCATACCCAGTTGATGGAAACTGATATTGGTATAAATTTTTATCTCTTTTACATGTTTATCTAAAACCCCAATTTTTGGGTTGTGATTTTGTGAATATGGTTTAGATTATCTGTTAGGTTTGCTCGTTGGTGGTTATTTGTTGTTTAGATGTAATTTCTTTTAGTAGTTGTGAATGAACTTAATGGAGTTTCAGTTGCAAATACGATTTCATCTTAGTGTTTTTGGTTTGCTCGAGAGAGAGGTTGTAAAACTAAGACTACTGAATTGATAACCGGTGGTATTGGGTCGACATGGGTTCAACTCGAGAGAGTGAATCTTAGTCCTTCTCCCACACATTCAACTCGATAAAGTGAATGAGCTAAGGTGGAGGTTGTGCTTAATACGACAACTTGGTGTTCGAGAGAAATCGAGTTGATTCAGGGTAAGTTGCTCGAGGGAGAATTTACCCCCACTATAGTCTAGCCTAGTCACAAATACTCAGCAATTTTTTATCAAAAGCATGTACCCGATAATTTAGTTTATCCCGTATTCCTATCACATCCCAAGAATCCCATCTCTCTATCTCGTTTTTATATATTTTTGTTGTTTTTAGTTGTTAATTAATACAAAACTCCCCATTGATAATTGACGCTTGCGTCACCCCTTTAAATTTAGTATGTTTATATTCGATAATGTTTATAGCTATGACTAATTAGAACTTAATTTTATATTTTCTATTAATTCTCTAAACCACTCCCTTGGGACTCGACCCCAACCCTTGGTTGGGTTGCTTTTCTATTGTACGATCGTAGACACTTGAATTGGAAGTTGTGTCTTGATTACGCAAACATCAACGAGCTTGAATCGTGGATAGACCCACGTGGAGTGCTGGTGAACCGTGTGTAGGTGTATGTGGCTTCATTTTTAGGGCACTAACCCACGACCCCTCACCCATGGGTCGTGGGTTGAACAACGGGGGGTAGATCACCCATCCGTAGGTCACTGTCTAGGGAATTCCTAGGGTATTCCTCAAGGACACATGGTTGATCATTGGTGGTCGTACCTTGACATTCTAACATGAAACCCTTTATTTTTTAGGTACGGGGAGGTACTTCACGACTCCAACCCTCACGTCAAGCTTTAGTTTAGCCTACTAGTTTCCAGGGTGTTACACTTTGTGAGGGCTTTGTATCCAAGGTATGATAGCTTATTCATCCATGAATTTTTCCATCCATGGAGCCCCCTAGAGGTTTCCCAATTTGATAAAGAATTCCCCAATTCAAGTTAGTGTTTCTTTAATGTTGTGGGTTATGATGTACGTTGATCCAATTGAGTGGATATTGATTGTTTATGATTGAATTAGTAGTGAATAATGTTATTATGATGAAATTACATGTTTTCCATGCCTAACCCTAGCCTAATTGATGAAATTGAAGTAATGTGGGTTTATATCTTAAGATGGGAAATTGAGGATTTAGGGATAATCTTCTAGGGTTGATGATATGTGTAGTAATGACTTGAGAGTAAAAGCATGTAGACATTAATTGAATTAGATTAAATAATTTACGAGTCATGAGTCAAGTAAGGCTTACTAACTAGCCTATGGGGTGTATGCTTGGCCCCTAGTGGATATTGACAATGAGATGGAGGCTCACACCTAGTTGTGTCTGAGCTTCTAAATAAAAAAGGGGAACTCTCACATAGTAGAGTTCGAGTTTTCCCAAAGTAGGTCTCATTAGATGGAAGCCTTCACGTAGAGAAGTTTGGATTTCTAATAGCAATCTCCGTAACCAATGAACTAAGACATGCTTCAATAAGTATCTCATAGTGTTCAAGATAATTATGAATTAAGACATACCTGAAGAAGTATCCTGTAGTGTTCAAAAATAATAATGAATTAAGACTTGCTTAAAGAAGTATCTCGTTGTGTTCAAAGTAAAGAGGAACTAAGATGTACTTTAAGAAGTATATCATAGTGTCCCAAGGTTTAAAATAGGGACTAGTCCCTAACCAAGAAGTGTAATTATAATGAAACAAGGATACTTCAAGGAAGTATTTTATGCATGAGAATTGCTTATATGATGTATGTTTATCGTGGATTGTTGTCATAGTTGCCTTCTATGATATGTCTGACTAAAGGTGAAGATTCTCTTGTCTATGAGAATATAAGCCGAGGGTGAGATCAAAAGATGATAAGTATGTATGATGGCGTAAAGTGGTACTTAGTATGGGTGATATTATGGGTCTTATCCATGTATTGCACAAGTATGACTTGAAGCTACTTAGGAAGTCTTTCTCTTATATGATGATGATTTAGATGCATTGATCATGCCTATGGCCATGTTATTATTTGTTATGCTTATGGATTATGCCTTATGTTGACTAATGCCTATATTATGTCTATGTTGGAGATTATGCTTATTATTATGTTGTTATGGTCTTATGATGTTATGTCAGCTATCATATTTAGTACAGTCTGTATTAACGCATACTCTTGCCTACATTCTTATCCAATATAGGGTCCGACGATGTTAAGTTCCATCCTTTTGGCTAGGTTCTAAGTAGAAGTAAGGAGTTAATGATTTGATGAGTCCTCATAGCATCGAGAATTTGCCCACATTTCCTTTATGTCTTTCTTTTATGTTTAGAACCATTGTATGGGTTGTGTCCCAAGATATATTCAAGTTGTATTAGATGTTTGAGACAAGTGTAATAGACTTCCGCTATGCTTTTATAAAGAATTCGATTGTATGGGAAAATGTTTTAAAATCTCCTCTCATTTCTAGTATATTATGTTATGATATGCGAAGGGGCTTGTATGTGACCCTTCGGGGTTGAATATGCCTTGTTACATCTAGGGGGAACCCTTGGGTCCTGACAAACTTTGTAACTAGAGCACAAGGTTTAGAATAGTTCTAGGATGTCTCAAATCACGTCTAGTGAAGTCTTGTTCATAAGTGTGAAGTGTGCCACATTTATGAATGAGAAGCTATTGGATGCTTAGGAAACTTCACTTCTTCACTTCTCTAAGTCGTGCCATAGAGTTTAACTCTATTAGGTCTTTCTCCTAATCCGTGTCCTATGGTTTTCAGTATATGACTACTACAAGGACTAATGCTAGAAGGAATAAGGAAGGCAATGTGGAGCACGAGGTTCCTCTCCAAGCTCCTCCTCAAGCTCCAATTGATCCTTTAGTTGAGAATGTTACTCATACGGAGTTTAGGGCGACCTTTTAAGTTTTGGCTCAAGCTGTGACAACTCAAGTAAATAGAGATGTGATTGCTCGGGTGAATCCTAATGTGAATTCGATGACTTCAAGAGTTATGGATTTTTCAAGGATGAACACGCCGAAGTTTTATGGCTCCAAAGTGGAAGAAGACCCTAAAGGGTTTATAGATGAGATAAGGTAGTTGCTATCATGGGGTGACTTTGGTAGAAAAAGTGGAGCTAGCCACTTACCAATTGAAATATGTTGCTCAAATGTGGTATGAACAATGGAAAAATGAGAGACCAATAGGAGCGGGTCCCATAGAGTAGGAAGTGTTTAAATCGACATTTCTTGAAAGATTCTTTCCCAGAGAGTTGAGGGAAGCTGAGGTGGAAGAGTTCATTAACCTTAAGCAAAGTAGCATGACTGTTAAGGAGTATTCCCTAAAATTTACCCAATGGTCCAAGTATGCTCCAAATATGGTGGGGGATTCGAGAGATAAGATGAGTAGGTTTTTGACGAGCGTGTCTGACATGGTAGAAAAAGAATGTCGTACGACAATGCTTCATCATGACATACATATCTCACGTCTCATGGTGTACACCCAATAAATTAAGGAATCGAAACTTAAAGTGAAGAATAGGGAGGTTAAAAGAGCTAGGACCGGTGATGGGAACTTTTCTAATACAAGTTGTAATGGACAATGCCGACCTAGGTTTAAACAAAAGGTATTCGGGTCAAGATTCCCCAATGTCCGTAAGTGTAACCAAGAGAAAGATGGTGGATCTCCATTTCCTAAGTCTAGTTGCCCCAAGTGTGGAAGGAATCACGATGGCAGGTGCATAGCTCACATGGAGGGTTGTTATGGTTGTGCAAAAAGTGGTCACAAAATGAGAGATTGCCTAGTGCTTAAGGCTAAGGGAAGAGAGGATAAGCAAGTTACTTCTAGTGGGTCGGATGGGAATGTTCCAAAGAAGAATAAGTTGTATGCTCTCCAAGCTAGAGGTGAACAAGAGTGTCCCCCGTATGTGACTACCGGTAAGTCTTTTATGCTTTATTATATTCCGATATTTTTTGGTCTTTTGTGACATGATTTGTAAAACTTTGAAGTTGTCTTTAGTATGAATGCGTTTCATTGTTGATTTATGTAATTGGTGGTAGAACCCTACTTGGTCATTTTGAGTTTTTGGTTAGGTTGAAAGATTTGATGAATAGGGTGTTTAGATAATGCCTAGATGGGGTAATTGAGTAGACTCCTATGAGGGGTAGTAGTATAGTTCACTATGGTTTAGAATCATATCGTGTGATGGATGTGAATGCCTAGTGATATTTAGATCCGACCTTTTCAAAAAACGGTGCTTAGAAAGTCTGTTTAGGCTTGCTTCCAAAGGGGAGATAAATAACAAGGTCGTTGAGTGTTCTCAATTATCATAGTTTAGTCTATGTGTGAAGTCATGTGTGTTTTAGATGTTTCCATGATTTCCTTATGTTGTGCATGTTCATGAAAACTTGTGTTTTGAAAGAAAATGAATTTGAATAATAGATTTCCACATGTTGTAGTGCATTGAGTAGAGTTGCCTATAGAACTTCAAGAGAAGAATAGATGAACATGCCTTAGTTTGGAGTTGATAGTTTCATCCATAAATGAATGCTTTTGAAAGTAAAATTGCATACGAGCTCCATGAGAGTGTGTTGAGCATAATTTATCCCGAAGATGGTAATTCCTCCTTTAACATGAGTAGATGTAGAATTTCATGCATTTTGGGTTGTTAGATGTAGTTTCTACTTTTTTGTGTTGCATTGAGTATGTTTAGCTTGCAGTTGAAGTTTTCTTCTTTGGTTATAGATGAGTCCTCAAATTGGACTCATTTAGGGCTATATTTTGATAGAATTAGTGTCCTCAACTGCATATTTTATGTCAATATCTGATGAAAACCCTTAAGTATCAGGTATTTGGACTTTGAGGGAAACCGTGGACACTAGTTAGAAAAAAAGGAACAAAGGCAGCTGAAAGAACGAAGAAATGAAGATCTGAGAATCGCCGAACCCATTCGGCGAATCGCCAAAAGATCTTATCCTCGCATTTTATTCCAGTGAGTTGAGCCTTGAAAGAAAGGATAAAATTGGCTGTGAAAAGGAGCAGTCGACGTGTCGCCGAGTAGTTCCGCAGAGTAGTACTATGTTGCCCAATGATTCAAAACACGACGATGCTGAAGGATAGAGCAAGATGGCAATGAAACCTGCCAAAGGGCGGATCGCCGAGTTGATCAGCAATCTCGACTAACGACACCGAATGATCCGCTGCAACACAGATTTTTGAAAACGATAAATATTCGTTGAGAGTTTTAGCTTAATATCATATTTTTAATATATAATTTTTAACATGGATTTTTGAGTTTGTAATTGCAAATACGATTTCACCTTTGTCTTTTCGACTTGCTCGAGAAAGTGGTCGTAAAACTAAGACTACTAAATTGATGGCTGGTGGGAGTGGGTCGACATGAGGTTCAGCTCGAGAGAGTAAACCCTAGTCCTTCTCTCACACACTCAGCTCGAGAGATTGAGTGGGCTAAAGCGGAGGTTATTCTTCATGCGGCAAGTGGGTGTCTGAGAGGAACACATTTGATTCAGGGTAAGTTGTTCGAGAGAGAATTTACCCCCACTATAGTCTAGCCTAGTCACAAATACTCAACGAATTTACTATCAAAATCGTGTACCCAATAGTCTAGCCTAACCCATATTCCTATAACATCCCAAGAATCTCGTCTCCTCGATTAGTACTTTTTGTACTTTTGTTGTTTTTGCTTACTTGTCACTAACTCCCATTGATAATTGACGTTTGCGTCACCCCTCAAATTTAGCATGTTTATATTCGATAATGTTTTTAGCTATGACTAACTAGAACTTAATTTTATTTTTCTATTCTCAAGCCCACTCCCTTGGGACTCGACCCTAACCCTTGGTTGGGTTACTTTACTATTGTACGATCGTAGACACTTGCATTGGAAGTTGTGTCTTGATAATGCAAAAATCAAAATGGAGTCGCTGCCGGGGAGTGGTGTTATTTGAGAATTCTTAGATTAGTAGAATTTTTGTTGTTCTAAGTTGTAGTTTACTCACTTAATCTTTAGTTTTGTATTTTTGTGTGAATATTTCAAAAACCATGAGTGTTAATAGTAGCAACGGTAGCCAGGTGGGCCACCAAGATGATATCAGAAATCTCAAAGATATCCACGAGCCCAATATCAATGGTCCCCATCTCATGGGAGGTATTGGAGGTATCCGATTACCTCTAGCCGAGGGAAATGTAGTGTTCCACAAAACAAGGACTACGTTGCAACTATTGCAACTAAAGGGACTTTTCAGCAGGTTGGATCACGAGGATCCTCATGAGCATCTTCGAAACTTCATGGATGTGTGCAGACCGTTCTTTTTCAAAAACATATCTCAGGAGTCAGTCCGATTAAGATTATTCCCTTTCTCGTTGAGGGAGAGGCATGTAAATGGCTAGCCGAGTTGCCGCGTGAATCCATCACTTCCTAGAAGGAATTGGTAGCCGCATTTGAAGTGCAATTTTTCCCTCCCTCGAAGATTATGACCCTTTGGGATAGCATTCAGAGCTTTAAGTGTCTGGAAGGAGAGGCTCTATACGAAACGTGGTTACGGTTCAAACAGTTGGTGCTTCAATGCCCAACCCATGGTTTGCTTGATAGTGTGCTGCTTCAGTACTTTTACCAGAGTTTGGACTCGGTAACCAAATGGGCCGCTGACCAACTTTCGCCTATAGTCTTAATGCAGTAGCCATATGTAGTAGCAACCCAACTTTTAGATGGCATGACAACCATCAACAGAGCGTGGTACACTCGCTAGGATCAAGTCTCTCCTCTCACCTTCAAACTATCTAAAGAGCAGATTGAAAAAGATCATGAGAGAGACCAAAACATGGCCAAGATCATGACACAACTTGACATTTTATCCAAAAATGTCATGAGGGGTGGTGCCCGTGGTGTCAATGTCGTAGGGGTCGGCTGTGCAAATTCTGAGGAGATGAAGTTTGAAGCCTTGTATAACGAGGAGGTAAATTTTCTAGCCAAACAAGGCAGTGGCTATAGTTCAAACTACCCAAGGCAGGGTGGTAACCAAGGTTGGGCAAGAGACAAAGGCTGGAAGGATCGAGATCGTGAATGGAGGGACCATAATCCGACTTGGAAGGATGGGGAGAAGGATAGATATGTGCCTCCTCATGAGCGCCAGAAGCCTAAGGACTCGAAAGGTGGTAGGTCTGAGGATATTCTCTCACGTATTCTCAACAAATTTGAAGGGTCAGACAAAATGTTAAAAGGCATGAAAGATATGTCCACCCTTAGCCAGACCATCACCTCCCATTCAGTTTCGACCAAGCAGTTAGAGACCCAAATATGTCATATCTCGTCTCACCTCAATCTGAGACAACAAGGGGGTTTGCCTAGTAACACTATGGTCAACCCTAAAAATGAGGTTTGAAGGTGGACTTGCGTCGATCTGCGACGTTAACTAAGGCGTTGTTTGGGAGGCAACCCAAAACCCTGTAGGAAGAAGTTTGGAAAGCATTTGTAAAGTAAGAGATTGGCGAGGGAAATGTCGATTGGCGAGTCGCCAAAGTATTAGGCGACCCGACTCACATCGCCATTTGATCCAACCCATCTTGGGTTTGGGGTCTGTAAAACTCGGTGGTCCCAAAGAAATGATTGGCGAGTCACCGATTAGCTCGGTGACCCCGATTCGTATCGTCTTTGGGATCACCACATTAACTGGGGGATTTTGTAAAGCTTGGCTAGGAAGGTGATTGCTCGGCATGACGTGGAATGGTTCGGCGCTCATGACTAATGTCGGCGAGTGGGCAAGAACTGGACTGTTTTGCAAGCCGAAGGTTTAAAAGTTTCAATTTCCTATGCTCTCCCTCATTTTCAAACTTGGCAAACTTGCACCTAGTTTCATTCTCAATATCTCTACATATCTATTGTGTTTTGGTTATTAAATTGTGCTTGGATCTGGATTGTGTTGCCGTCTAGCATCTTCATCAGCATCCAAGTTTGGTTTCTGAGC
Organism: Solanum verrucosum; assembly: GCF_900185275.1. NCBI lineage: Eukaryota > Viridiplantae > Streptophyta > Magnoliopsida > Solanales > Solanaceae > Solanum > Solanum verrucosum. The sequence continues at coordinate 1,136,980 of NW_026020341.1, read as the reverse complement.
CCTACTTTCCCTTTATCAAAAGGTGTGCTCAAATGCTATGACTTTACTTTGATGATGTGTGCTGGTCCTCTCTGGTAGGATTAAAATTTTTGTTTACTTGCTTTGATTCAATAATATTGACCGTACTGAGTTAAATAGTTGATTCCTTAAAATTGTGCCCTGTAGTGGATGAGAAATCGTGGATAATGCATAAGTGTCGCTGGGTTTGAGCCTCATTTGGCTATTGCATGTTTGGATTTTGCTTTCTGGGGTTGCGGGGTTGAATTCGGGAAGTTGGGTCGAAAGTAGACACGTTGGGTCATTTGGCGAGTTGGGTCGAGCTCGTCGAACCACTCGGCGGTTCATCTAAAGTCCCCATCTCGCCTTTAATTCAATGCTAAATAAGATGTTGAATTCTGTAACTTTTGGCGAGAAGCATGATGTCGCCAAACACATTTGATGCCTTGCCGAAAGTGTTCTTGTTCGCCCTTTGTGTGCACCCTTGTATTCTCTGTGCACTGCACTTGGCACACCGCCTAAGTAGTTGAACTCTTTGCCAACTGGTTTGGTGAAGTGATTCTGCAATTGAACAGCCTTGCTTTTGTCTGAATACTTTCTAACTTTTTCTCAAAGCTTTGAAGAAATGGCTCGATCGAAAGTAGCTGGAAGAGATATGCCACTCCGACAAATAAGAGCAAAAAATTATAACAAAAATACAAAGGCAATAGATCCTCCCAAAACGGATAATAAGGGCAAGAAGCCCAGTACAGTCAAGAGAACAAATCCCCGAGACCCCACTATTTCCTCGTGGAGATATGGATTCCTCACAACTATTCACTCCTTTCTGGCGGCCCATGACTTGGACAATCTCAGTAAGTCAGTTGCCGCTGAATCTTCTGAAGAGGCTTTGGGGACCATTATCAAATTCCAGGATGACACATCGAGCACTGATGTCCAGATAGATGGAGCGACTGATTAGCCAGGATCTCCTCTTTACCTCCCTCTCTGTCTTACTTTATTTTGACTTTTGGATTTTGTGTTAGTTACATTTGAGGAAAAATTGTTTTTATTTATGGTAGGGTGAGGCCCACCTTTGTGTGCTATTCGTGAATTATGTTTTGTTTATGTATTTTGGATGTAAGCTATAATTGTGTTAAATACTGCTTTCTGTGGATATTTGAGCTTTGTGGCTCCTTTTATTTTAAATTGCAAAATAATTTTGACTCGTCCAAATTTTTTTTGCCATCTCTCGTGTATTGAAAGTGGCTGTTGTTTTGCAAAATTTGAGTCTCGGTTCCTATCAATACCGATGACTTGAATAGTACTCTAAATCGAACGAACATGAAAACGCAGCTACGATGAGGCCAAATGAAGTTGCATAGACAATATGTGAACTCTTTGCATCTCGTTATGACTAGCCTAGTATCAAATTGAGTCTCTTGTAATGATCATTGCACACTAGAGAAAGTGTGGAGTCTTGTTTGACCTATAGTGTCAATGCCTAGTGTGATGAGCTTACCTGTGAACTATGCATAATGGATCCTAGAATTTGCCCCATTGGTCCAGTTAACTAAGTGATGCTATCTCTTGATATTATCTTAGGCAACTTCTAAGAGTTTGAGACAATTCAACATATACCTCTTTTGTGACCTACCTTGTGAGTGTGTGAACCTCTTGTAACACCGCTTGAGCCTTACCTTTCTTTCGAAAAAACTTGATGAAAACTAGACCTCTGTTAATCCACTACCTATAATCCTCTTGATTTGTGGTTGATTGAATAGCCAACTTAGGCCAAAAGTCTAAGTTGGGGATGTGGTAAAAAGAAAAGGGAAAGTCAAGAAGTGCAAGGAAAGGCACCTTTAACTCATGGTGTTGACAAAAATGGAACCCCTCCATATAAACTAGAATAAAAAAAGAGGGAAAAGAGAAAGAAAAAGAAAAGGAATGAAAAAGAAAGTTGTGGAATAAAGTACAAAAGAAATGGGGTTTCCAAACAATTCATGGAAAGTGAATAATAGGATGACTTATGAGCACTAAAGAAAATGATGAAGGAAGATAAAAGGAAGTGTTGTACCACATTTCATGAGGATGATAATCATTGAGCTTAAATGACCATACACTTGCACTCTGACCCATTACAAGCCTTGAAAAGACCTTTTTTATCTTGAGTGAGCTGAAACAAATGTTGATTCGATAATATGGGCAAACCTATGGGTGAAATCATACATTGTGTTCTTCTTTGTGAGTGTGAGCATTGCATCTGATTCCAAAGCTTTAAACTGTGAACCATTGTGTGAATATGGAATCATTCCTTGTATGAGGGCATTTGAACAATTTGGTTGAGTTTGAACTTGCATTTGAAGCAAGTATTTTGAGCATGAGATTCTTTCATAATGGTGAGTCACAACTTGAATCTTTGAGTACACATTTAATATTTGCATAAGTAAATTGAGTCCTGTTGTGTGCATTCATGATTGAGTCTTGTGTAGCACTATTCGAGATGCCCTTTTTGAACGACTGAACTTGAGTTTACTTGAGGGCAAGGAAAAGTTTAAGTTGGGGTGTTGACGAGTCCTCAAATTGGACTCATTTTGGGTTATATTTTGATAGAATTAGTGTCCTAAAATGCATATTTTATCTCAATATCTGATGAAAACCCTTAAATTTCAGGTATTTGGAGTTTGAGGGAAAGAATGGCCACTACTTAGCAGAAAAGGAACAAAGGCAGCTGAAAGAACGAAGAAATGAAGATCTAAGAATTGCCGAACCCATTCGGCGAATCTCCAAAAGGTCTTATCCTCGCCTTTTGTTCCAGTGTGCTGAGCCCTGAAAGAAACGATCAAATTAGCATTGAAAAGGAGCAGTTGGCGTGTCGCCGAGCAGTTCCACAAAGCAGTACTATGTCTCCCAATGATCCAAAACACGACGATGCTGAAGGATAGAGCAAGACGGCGATGAAACCTACCATAGGGCGGATCGTCGAGTCGATCGATGATCTCGACTAACGACACCGAATGATCCACTGTAGCATAGATTTTTGAAAACTATAGATACTCGTTGAGAGTCGTAGCTTAATATCAGATTTTTAATATATAATTTTTAACATAGATTTTTGAGTTCTATGTTTTGAGAGGGTTTTTGAAGAACTTGGAGATTCAAAGGGTTTCAAGTCCAAGAATTTGGACTTGGGTTTTGTGGATTCTTCACTCTTTGCTTGTTTTGAGACTTAAATCTTCATACCCATTTGAATACAAACTCATATTGGTATAAATTTCTATGTCTTTTACATGTGTAGCTAAAACCCAATTCCTGGGGTGTGATTTTGTGAATATGGGTTAGATTATCTGTTGGGTCTTGCTTGTTGATGGTTTATTTGTTGTGTAAATGTGATTTCGTTTAGTAGTTGTGGTGGAACTTAATGAGTTTGTAGTTGAAAATACGATTTCACCTTTGTCTTTTTGGCTTGCGAGAGAGAGAGGTCGTAAAACTAAGACTACTAAATTGATGGCCGGTGGGAGTGGGTCGACATGAGGCTCAGCTCGAGAGAGTGAACCCTAGTCCTTCTCCCACACACTCAGCTCGAGAGAATGAGTGGGCTAAGGCGGAGGTTGTTCTTCATGCGGCAAGTGCGTGTCCGAGAGAAACCCATTTGATTCGGGGTAAGTTGCTTGAGAGAGAATTTATCCCCACTATAGTCTAGCCTAGTCACAAATACTCAACGGATTTACTATCAAAAGCATGTACCCAATAGTCTAGTCTAAGCCGTATTCTTATCACATCCCAAGAATATCGTCTCCTTGATTAGTACTCTTTGCATTTTTGCTGATTTTGCTTACTTGTCTCACACCCCAGTGATAATTGACGCTTGCATCACCCCTTAGATTTAGCATGTTTATATTTGATAATATTTTTAGCTATGACTAACTTGAACTTAATTTTATTTTTCTATTAATTCTCAAGCCCACTTCCTTGGGACTCGACCCCAACCCTTGGTTGGGTTACTTTACTATTGTACGATCGTTGACACTTGCATTAGATGTTCTGTCTTGATGACGCAAACATCAATTATGTGCATTTAGATAAGTTGCATGCATGATGGGTTGCTAATTTAGAGTCGTAGCCTTAAGAAGTGCCTAGAAAGTCATTCGATGATGAATTGTCCCAAGGGAGAGATATGATAACACCCTGTAGCCTTGAGTGGTAAGGTTAGCATGAGTTTGTAGTTACAAGTTCCACTCACTCCCCATGGATGGACCCAAGCCCTATAAGTGGGCAGCGTGGGTGAGCTCCTCCTAGAATCTTCCTAAGGCAGTGTCCAGGCCTCATGGATGGGGTCGTAGGTCCGTAGCCTGAGATGACCACTTGCAGACCTCGACCCACGCCCAACCAGCACTCGCCGTGGGTCAGACCACGCCCCCGTGGTCGAGTCTCGTGGGTGAGGAAATGAGTGGTTTCTAAGCGGTTAAGTTGAGGACTAATGGAACTTTTCGGAATTAATTAACTAATAAGTGATGTCATTTTACCCTAGTTTAGGCAACCTATATAAAGACTTTAGACCCTTAATTAATTGATTCCAAATCATTATTTCTAATCCCCCAAAAGAAACCATATTCTCTCCAAGAAATCCTCTCTCTGGAAAGAAGAAGAAGAAGAATAAGAATAAGAAGAAGAAGAAGAAGAAGAATAAGAAGAAGAAGAAGAAGAAGAAGAAAGGTCAAGCTAGGTCAAATACCTCTAATGTTCCAAGATTTGTGAGGGTTTTGTATCCAAGGTATGATAGCTTATTCATCCATGGAGCCCCCTAGATTTTCACCAATTTGATGAAGAATTCCCAAATTCAAGTTAGGGTTTCTTCAATGTTATGGGTTATGATGTATGTTGATCAAATTGAGTGGATATTGATTGTTTATGATTGAATTAGTAGTGAATCATTTTTTTATGATGAAATTTCATGTTTTCCATTCTTAACGCTAGCCTAATTGATAAAATAAAAGTAATGTGGGTTTATGCCTTAAGAAGGGAAATTGAGAATTTAGGGATAATCTTCTAGGGTTGATGATATGTGTAGTAATTACTTGAGAGTAAAAGCATGTAGAAATGAATTGAATTAGATTAAAGCACATATAATGGATAATTATCAGTAATGCTTGAGACTTAGCCTTTATGATGATATATGACTAGAATTGCTTAAGAATTAAGCATGCGATTAGAATGTCTTTTAATCTAGGCTTATGTGACGATTGTAAGGAATAAAACTCTAAGAGTAAGTCTTGTAGTGATGTGTGTTGATTCCTAGGGCTTTGAGTGTAAATATAATGTGTTGAATTATGAATGTTAAGGCTTTGAGAGTGAAGCTTGCATGATAATGGTAGACTACTAGATAGAATCGTTGTGGAAAGACCTTACCCAACTAATCTACCTTATGAATGTATGATTGTGTGAAGTGATAGAATCACTTGAATTATGATGATATCCATGTCTAATGTAGTAATTCTAGATGTGATGATTAAAAGAGAGACTTGAACCTCAAGGAGGTAAAAGTATGAGAATTATGCATGTTTTATGAATTTTATGAGCATGCTTTAAGAACTCTTTGAGAGTGAAGTGTCTATGATTATGATGTCTGAAACATGGATTGGTTGTCAAGGACATCCTTCCATGAGTCATGAGTTAAATAAGGCTTAGTGACTAGCCTATGGGGTGTATGCTTGGCCCCAAGTTGACAATAAGATAAAGGCTCACACCTAGTGGAGTCCGGGCTTCCAAATAAAAAGGGGGAACTCTCACATAGTAGAGTCCGGGTTTTCCCAAAGTAGGTCTCATTAAATGGAAGCCTTCACGTAGAGAAGTCTGGATTTCTAGTAGCAATCTCCATAACCAATGAACTAAGACATGCTTTAAGAAGAATCTCGTAGTGTTCAAGATAGTAATGAATTAAGACATACTTGAAGAAGTATCTTGTAATGTTCAAAAAAAAAATAATGAACTAAGACTTGCTTAAAGAAGTATCTCGTAGCGTTTAAAGTAAAGAGGAACTAAGATGTACTTTAAGAAGTATCTCATAGTATTCCAAGGTTTAAAAGAGGGACTAATCCCTAACCAAGAAGTGTAATTATAATGAAACAAGGATACTTGAAGGAAGTATTGTATGCATGAAAATTGCTTATATGATGTATGTTTAGAGTGGATTGTTGCAATAGTTTCCTTCCATGATATGTTTGACTAAAGGTGAAGATTCCCTTGTCTATGATAAATAAGCCAAGGGTGAGATCAAAAGATGATAAGTATGTATGATGGCCTAAAGTGGTACTTAGTATGGGTGAGATTATGGGGTCTTGTCCATGCATTGCACAAGTATGACTTGAAGCTACTTAGGAAGTCTTTCTCTTATATGATGATGATTTAGATGCATTCATTATTTCTATGACCATCTCTTATGCTTATGGATTATGCCTTATGTTGACTAATGCTGATATTCTGTATATGTTGGAGAATATGCTTATGATTATGTTGTTATGCTCATATGATGTTATGTTAGCTATCATATTTAGTACATTTTGTACTAACGCATACTCTTGCCTACATTATTATCAAATGTAGGGTCTGGCGATCTTGAGCTCCATCCCCGTGGTTAGGTTCTTTGTACAAGCAAGGAGTTGAAGATTTGGTGAGTCCTCATAGCATCGAGGATTTACCCACCTTTCCTTTATGTCTTTCTTTTATGCTTAGAACCATTGTATGGGTTGTGTCCCAATATTTATTCAAGTTGTATTAGATGGTTTGAGACAAGTGTAATAGACTTCCGCTTTGCTTTTTTAAAGACTTCGATTTTATGAAAAAATGTTTTAAAATTTCTGCTCATTTCTAGTATCTTATGTTATGATATGCTAAAGGCATGTATAAGACCCTTCGGGGTTGAATACGGCTTGTTACATCTAGTGGGTACCCCTGGGTTGTGACATCAATACTTAGTGCAAGAAGGCTCCCCATGATAAGAGTCTTCCTACTCAATGAATCGACCACCATATTGGCCTTCCTCAAATGAGATAGGATAGTCATGTAGTAGTCCTTCAGCAATTAGAGCCATCAATTGTACCTCTAGTTTAAATCTCTCTAACTGAAGATGTACGAAAGACTCTGATGATAGGTAAAGACCTCATAATACACCTCATACAAATAGTGAGGCCATCACTTAAAAAAAATACCATGACCTTTAGGTATAAATCATGAGTAGGGTAGTTCTTCTCATGGGTCTTCAACTGCCTAGAAGCATAAGCAATCACCTTCTCCTTTTGAACAAGAAACCAACCAAATTGAATACCGAAGCATCACAATACATTGTAAAATCCACGCCCTTCTCAAGTAGAGTCAACACAGGGGCCGAAGTCAACAAAGTATTGAACTATTGAAAGTTCTCCTCACACATCATAAAAATTGAAACCCACACTTTGTCGAGTCAATTTGGTCAATAGGGCTTCAATAATAGAGAAACTCTAAGAAAACCATCAATAATAGCAAACTAATCCCATAAAATTCTGAATCTCATAGAAGAAGTAGGTTAGTCTAGCCTCTAGTTGCCTTAATCTTGGCCAGATCCACTCTAATTCCCTCCTAGGACACCATTGGTCCTAGAAATGCCACAGAATCAAGCCATAATTCACACTTTGAGAACTTTTCATACAACTTCTCTTCCCTCAACCTCTAAAGCACGATTCTTAAGAGTCAAACATGATCCTCCTCATTTCTAGAGTAAACCAAAATATCATCAATGAAGACAATCACACATGAATGCAAGTAAGGTGGAAACAACTCCAGGAATGTTGTAGGGGAGTTAGTCAACCCAAAGTACATCACTAGCAACACATAATGACTATATCAATCCTGAAACACTGTCTTCGAGACATTCGATGCCCTAATCTTGAAATGATGATAACGGGACCTCAAATCTATCTTGGTGAACAATGATATTCCAGAAGCTTATCAAATAAGTCATCAATACATAGAAGAGGGTACTTGTTCTTTATCATCACTTTGTTTAATTTTGTGTAATCCATACATATCCTCATAGTCCCATCATTTTCCTTCCCAAATAATACAGGTTCACCCCAAGGAGACACACTATGGAGAATAAAACCCTTACCCAACAAGTCCTGTAACTCGTCCTTTAGATCCTTTAACTCAGTTAGGGCCATACGATAAGGAGAAATAAAAATAGACTTAGTGCCCAGCTCCAAATCAATAGCGGAATCAATCCCTCTATTGGGAGGAACACATGGAAGATCAGCAGGAAACACGTTTGGAAACTCATGAAACACAAGAATGGAATCCATAGAAGGTGGATCAACACTAGTGTCCTGGATGAAGACAAAGTATGACAAACACCCTCTCTCCACCAATATCTAAGCACAAATCAAGAAAATAACCTTTCTATGTTAAGAACCACAAGTGCCCTTCCATTCAACCCTCTGAACACCCTGTATTATTAAGTTCACATCTTTAATATTACAATCAAGAATATCTTAATAAGGAGACAGACAATCCATACCAAGATGACATCAGTCTACTATACCCAAGATTATCAAGTCTACCCAAGTGTCATACCCCAACAAATAAATAAGACAAGATTGATACATTGGATCCACCAATAAGGGATCAACCATGGGTTTACAAATATGAATAGACACAGATCAATGGCAAACTAGACAAGATATGTAATAACTGTATTTGGAGCCTCACCTAGGGTCTCCCTAGGAATGCTTAAAATGAACCCCTCTGCCACTTCCAGCTTGGGTGGTACCTCTACCCCCCACTTTGTTATATTGTACGAGAATTACCTAACCTCTACCTGGAGTTCAACTACCTCTACCAGTCAGAGCTCTACCTCGAACTCTTCTCTAATACATCAATTGTCTTATGTGGCCTAAAAAATAAGGTTGGGATCTTCCCCGACCATGAATAGATCACTGCCATGAAAGATGGTTTGAATCTCCACAATTATAACAACGTCTCTAATATGAGGATGACTATGACAAACTGGATGACCCCCCGTAACTACCATGACTCATAGGTAGCTGCTATGAAATGTGATAACCCATTCCTACACTTTAGGATCCACAAGGTGTCTGACCACCTCAGATATCGGCATAAATGCATGTATCAATCCTCGACACAAAAAAAAATCACTACCTCTATAGAACTCCCTTCTTTTAGATGAGGCACCGAAAAACTACCCTAATGTATGGGCTCTTTTAGGGTCCCAAAATTCCTCTCTCTCTCCATCAATTCTGCCTCCTTGGAGGCACTCACAATGTATTGTAAGGAAGTTCCTTCTCGAGATGCCTAAAATACTACTAATTGGATAGAGAAAGTCAACCCCTCAAAAATATACGAATCCTCTCTGTCTTATCAAGAATAAGTGCTACAAAATATGTAAATTACTGATAAAACTGAGCCTCATACTTTCTAATGGATAAGCTTTCCTATTTCAGACTCTGAAACCTCAATTGGCTCTTCTCCGTCATACTTCAAGCGATGAAGAGGTTATAAAATTCACTGCAAAACATCTCCCAAGTCACAAAAAGAGTTCCAACTAGAAAAGACCCTAAATAAACTCGCCACAACTCTCTCGCTGGTCCGTGTAGGTAGAGAGTAGCATATAGAACTCCACGTCACTCAGCTAATCCCACCATCTCTATTAAATCTCTGCAAGTAGTCAAGAACTTACGATAATCCTCATTTTTTTTACGTTGAAACTGGGGTTGAACCATCTTACGAAACCTCCCATTACTACACAACTCATCCTTTGTCAAAACAATGAAAGGTGAACCTAGAACCCTAACTACTGGTACATGACGACTTTTGACCATGAGACACATAGTAGCTAACCCACCAGATTCTGAGCAATGGTGCCTGACCTACTAGACCCTGGACAATTAGAGCATGCCGCTACTTTGGGGGTCTGAGCCCCTACTCTAGTCTGAATTCCATGTGATATTGGTAGAAGAAATGGAATGTTTTGTCCGTATATTAGGAAACACTTCCTTTAGTTCTTACGAGGTTAAGTAAGGGTAACCGCTCACGCCATCGTCAATGTCGCTCGCTCAACTCAGCTTTTGCTTTGACAAATGATGTGATTGATTAATATTTAATATTTTTTAGGCAAAATTTATTATCAATCTCATTAATTAATTTACTTTTACTTTTTATTAATTTTAAAATTATTAATTAACTAGGCAATTTGTCTGCGCATCGCGCTGTCATAAATAATTGAATTGAACTTGCAAATAATACTTTACTTATATCCATAGATTAAAAATAATGGAAAAATTAGGTTCTTAAAAAAACATAATTCAAGAACCTCTAATAAATGAGTTATTCAAGAAATAATAAATCATTGGTTCTTTAGTCGACATTAAAAGGAAAATAAAGAAGAAAATAAGAATATATACAAAGGCATTCCATAAGAAAAAAAAATACATTTAAGTTGCATAGATTATACAATTGTGATGTATGTCTCAGGAAAAAAATTAAAAATTTGTTAACAAATTCAAAAAATAAATTATGCATGAACATGAGAGCAATTATAACTTTTGAACTTGCATAATGAATTCCTTCAATTGATAAGTGAGAAACTTCATATCAATGTAAAAATAGATAATATGTAAGCTTATATATAGTACTTTTAAGTTATAGAATTTTATATAGAATATCAAAACATCAATTCTTGGAAGTGAGTACCATAATGATTTTCTGCACAATGAATATAACTACTATATGTGTATATGTTCAATATAACTGGAGACAATAACTTTGCAGAAACATAAACAACAGAGTTTAAAACATGTACTGAAAAACAACAATTAATATCATAACCATAAATTGATTACTGTAAAAAAGACATACCAAGATCTGTAACAATAGAGTGAAACAGAAAGGAAAAAATCGAGTCAACTGAATGCACAATGTCCCCTTAAACTTATTCCCCTCTAATACCCGAGGTTTAAAGAAATAGATCCTCTCATGATGGAATTAATTTGCAAAATGGAATTAATTTGAAATTTTATTGAAATACATAATTTGAAATTTTCTTGGACTGAATTAAATACATAATTTGCATAATGGAATTAATTTGAAAATTTCTTGGAAAGAAAGTTTTGCTTTCGACATACATTTCTTTTCCTAGAAGGCATCATAATTGTTCTTAACAATAAGGTCTGTTCTGAACATGTATGTTTGCACCTATAGTAATTTTCTATAAATAGAGAGACATTCTCTCATATAGATATTTAATTCTTTAGTAACTTTAAAAAATGTTTTACACGTACCCATGTTTGCTTGCAATGTTGTTTCTATCAGTAAGCGCTGACACAATCATAAAATTGAGTTGCTAAATTATTTTTTCCTTCCATTTTGTGTTCTGCAGGACCGAGCTACAAGGAAGATGATTGGCATGGGGAAACAAAAGAATAGCCTTTATTATTTCCAACGGAAAGCACTAGATTTAGCTCTTTTGTCAAATAAAAACCAAAATATTTTCTGGCATCAATGTCTTGGTCATGTGTCTTTTAGTCATTTGTCGTTTATTTTCAAACATATTTTTTTTAATTTTAATAAGTTAGATGATTATTGTGATGTTTACCACCGAGCTAAGCAAATCCGTAAGTCATTTCCTATTAGTTATATTAATCTAAAAACACCTTTCTTTGATTCATTGTGAATTATGGTGTCCCTATCATTCACCGTCATTATCAAACTCTCATAATTTTTTGACCATCATGGATGATTTTATTAGAACTACTTGCGTGTATTTGCTTAAGTGTAAAAATAAAGCTTCTCATTTATTAATTTCCTATCTTGCCATGGTACAAAGACAATTCAATCATCTTATTACACAAAGTTTACTAATAGTTCACTTTAACAATGTTGTTGGGAAGAAGGAATTCTAAGTAAGTTTTTTTTTTGTATCCCTACACCCCTCAAAAATAGTGTAGTAGAATGTCAACACCATTCTTTACTTGATGTCGCTAGATCCTTAAGGTTCCATTTTGATTTACGAATAAACTTTTGGGGAGAGTGTGTTATAATAAAAACTAATTTAATAAATTACATACCACCACCCCTTTTATCCCAAAAAAATCCTATATGAGTTATTGATTCCTCATAACCTTCTTATGCACATTAACATGTTTTGGATGCCCCTATTATGATTCAATTATTCAACAACATTGTGATAAATTTCATGATAGAGCCACACCCTCTACTTTCCTAGGTTATCCATATGGTCATAAATGTTATAACGTCAATGATCTAAAAACATATCAAATGTTTGTTTCTGGTGACATGATTTTTCATGAGAGAGTTTTTCCTAATAAAGAAAATATTATTTCTTTACTTAAAAAGCAACCACTAGTACATTTTCCATTGTCGATTGATGATCATGATCAAACTTTACCAAGCCAAAGTCCATCACACGAATCTCACAATCCATGCACAATACATTTAAATATGGCTCCAAGTGACACCATAATTGTCCAACAATCACTAGAACAAATTATTGAACTATAAAGAGCACTTATTGTCCCAACTAGATATCAATCTCCAAAACTAAATCAGCTCATTCCAAACAATAGTGAAGGTTCTTCTTCAGGTTCATCCAACACAACTTGCTCAGATAATTGTCCAGTTTAGCCATTATGCCACTATGTTTCATGCTCCAAATTTTCCACAACTCATACATGTTTACTTGCATCCATTACCCACCATAATGATCCAACATCTTATAAACAAGCAATACATTTAGAATAATAACATATGGAAGCACTTGAACAAAACCACACGTGGACCTCAGAAAATCTCCCAGTAGATAAAAGAGATATTGGTTGTAAATATGTCTACAATATTAAGTTTAACTGTGATGGATCAATTAAGATAGATAAGGCACGCCTTGTTTCTAAAGAGTACAACCAAGTAGAAGGTTTAGGTTATAATTTAATATTTTCTCCAATTGCCAAACTCATTATAGTTCGTACCCATTTAGATATTGCAGCTATGAAAAATTGGGATCTCCATCAACTGGATGTGCATAATGCTTTTATTCATGGAGATTACATGAGGAAGTTTACATGCAACAACCACCTTGATATTAGTCGGCTGAAGATAATAAAGTTCACCTTATTTGTCAGTCACTTTATGGATTAAGTCAGGCCTCAAGGTAGTGGTTTTCTAAGTTTTATACTATTATTTTAGGTTTTGGCTTTACACTCCGACGCTAACACCTCTTTTTTTTGTATCGACGAGGAAAATCTTTCGCAACCATTCTTGTATATGTAGATGATGTCATAGTTTCCACCAATGGTTTATTAAATTTAAAATCTTTGAAGGGATAATTAGCATCTTGGTATCCTATAAAAGATTTGGGTCCTTTTAAGTATTTTGTTGGTCTAGAAGTTGCTCGCAGTTCAGAAGGAATAGTTCTTTCACATTGAAAATACACACCGTATATTTTAAAAGAAACAGGCATGCTGGAATCAAAACTAGTAAAATTTCCCATGGAGCATCACCACCGTTTAGATTTCGATGAAAGTTGTCCTCTTCCGGATCCTGAGACCATTCGCAGATTAGTTGATACTATGATTTATCTCTCTGTTACTAGGCCTTTATTTGTAATTCAGTTTATTTATTATCTCAATTCATGAACCAAGCTCGAAAAAATCATTGATTAGCTACTCTCTGAATATTGTGTTATTTAAATCTTGAACCAGGCTAAGGTAGTGTTGTTTTAATATCAACTCCACTGTATATAGGAGAATTTGGTGATTCAGATTAGGAATTTTTCCACTCACCCGTCGTTCAACCAGTAGGTATATGATATTTCTTGGTCATTCACTTATTTCATGCAAGAGCACGTTTTTCTATTACAACACAATATTGTTCCATGGCAACAACTACTCGTGAGTTCATTTGGTTACGCCAATTACTTTTTGACTTATAGGTCCCTAATTAGAATCTAGTTTATTTATATTATGATAGTCAATCCTCACGTCATAATGTCAATAATCTAGTTTATCATGAACAGACTAAACATATTGAGTCCATTTCAACACAAGATCAACTTGCTGATGTTTTTTACTAAAGCATTAGGTGTTCACCAGTTTCAACTATTAATTGCCAAGTTGGGCATTCGGAACCACCATGCTCCAGCTTCAGTGAGTGTAATAGTGTATTTGGTAATTAGTTATAGGTATGCATTGATTTGAATTTTGAATTATGAATATATGACTCTTCTAGGTATAGAGTTTCTGTACTCATAGGATTTAACAAAATCGGTTGTTCCTGTATTTTGTATATATAAGAGAGCACGTTGCTATTTCTTTATTCGAATAAGATTGATACTCTTATTTACAACATGTATCAACTTTCAAAAGTTTATATATAAATTCACGGTAACACCTCAGATTTGAGAAGGGGGAAATTTCAGTTTTTCACCGATCTGGTTCCAGCACAGACGACAATACCCACGGCTCGTAGGTGGGATTATGGTCCGCTAGTGGTGGAATGGTTGAAAAGTTAAAATTTTCTAAAATGATTAGTTTTGTTACTTTGTGACGGTTCACCAAGACGGTCCATCCTCCAATGCAGAAGTCATAGATAGGACTTGTAGGTGAGTCCGAGACTTAGAGAAATTTTGTGGCCAAGAGTTAGGCCTACAGCCATAGTCCATGGTCTGTCGAGGGACCCATGAGCCGTAGGTGTGGTCCATCATTGGGGGTCCACAATTGGTGGTCTCTAATCCCACCCACGACAAACCAGGACGGTCCATGGTCTAACCAATCGACCATGGTCTAGGGCATGAGTGAGGTCGGCAATTATTTTTCATAAGGGTTTTTGGTCTTTTCATAATTATTCTAGACTAATACTATATCATTTACCTTTATTTAGAAGCCCTATATAAACGTTTTAACCCTAAAATTTTTCAAATCAATTCATTATCTCAAATTCTCAAAAGAAGAACAACTCTTCCTCTCAAATATTTGTCCCTCTATAAGAAGAAGAACAACAAGAAGAAGAAAGCGGGGGTTTTCAAGTCAACTCTCCAATTCCACCATTGAAGTCAAGATATTGGTATTGAGGTATGATAGTCTTCATCCATGGAGCCCTTTCCTCCATGGAGTTCCTAAATCCTCCAATTTATGACGTTAGAAATCCCCAATTCAGTTAGGGTTTTCTTCCATGTCATGGGTTCCTTTCAATGTTGATTTATTTATTTGTCTTATGATCTATTATGCATAAATTCAGAAGATTCCATATTTTAAAGATGAATTCCCATGAACCCATGCTTAACCCATGTTTTCTAGATTATGATTATTGAAAGTGGTTTTGAACTATGAAAGTAGAATTATGGAAATATGGATGTTTTTATAAAATTTACGAAATGTGATGTAAGTTGCTTTGAGAGTCAAGCATATATGATATTGTAGTTGTTAATTGTTTTGAAAGGATTTCTCAAATAATTACTCAATTCCTGAATGTGAAAGGTTTTCGCACATAAAATATTCTAAGGTTGAAAGTTCGTCTCACCTAAAAAGAATCAAAGTAAAGGAGATATTCTAATAATGAGGCAAGCGGCGATTACCCATGACCTCTAATACAAAGACAAGAGGCGATTACCCATGTCTCATGAATGTTAAGGAAAGCTAAGAATAATGAATATTCTGTGGGAGTTATGCTTAGCACCGACTGGAAAAGTGGTGATTACCCTGTCCTATAAACCATGTTCCACCATAGGTTGACTAGATAGACATTAGCTAGTGGATCCACGTAAGCTAGATGTTTATGGTTCTTACGTTAGCAAGTAAGAACACATATTTTTAGTGTTGGGTAGACAGTGTATTCCATGTTAATAACTAGCATGGTCTTACACGTCGGTTAAAGGTAACTCTCCCACACTAATGAATGCAGGTTATTTCAAGAAGTATCTCACAAATGTATTAAAGATGTATTCTAGCATTGACCAAGTTTTTATGACTCATGTTTTCTAACTCATTTATCTCATGTTTTTAGCTTGGTCGTAGCATATCATAAAAACGTCTCTTTTTTCATGATTTCTTACTTTATGCATTGCTATCATACATGGTACATTTTTGTACCCAGACATACTTTTGCCTACATTTTCCCAAATATGGGTCCGGTGCTCGAGATTTGCACTTTCGTGGTTAGGATCATTTAGTAGAAGTTTGAAGATTGGTGAGTCCTCATGTTTCGAGGACCAGGCCTTTATTTCATGTTGTCTTTACATTTTAGTTTTGAACATGATGTACGGATTACCTCCCGATCATTCTTATGTACTAGATGGCTTTGAGACATTGTTTGGACTTCCGCCTCTTTTTATAGATCTCTAAATTATCTTTAAATTATGATGAATTTCTATTATCTTGTATGATGTATGTTTAGTTCGCTTGTGTATGGCCTCTTGGGGTCCTATACGCCATGTTACGCCTTGGGTATACTGTGATCGTGAAAAACTTGGTATTCAGAGCACAAGGTTTAGGAAGGTCCTAGGAAAGTCTCATAAGCCACGTTGAGTAGAGTTTTGTCCATGAGTATGAAGCACACCACATTTATGAATTAGAGGCTATAATATGTTTAGGAAACTCCACTTCTTTCATTACTCTAAGTTGTGCGATATAGTTTAACTCTATAATGTCTCTATTCTAATCCTTATCCGATGTTCTATAGGATATGACCACTCGAAGGGAATTTACTAGAAGAAATACAAGAGAGAATATAGAACAACAGGCTTTTCCTCAAGTTACGGTTGACCCTTTGGCCGAATAAGTTACTAGTGCAGAATTTATGGATACTTTTTAGATGATGCCTAAAGTCATGACGGCTCAAGCCAATATGGATGTTGTGGTCCCCGTGAACCCAAATATGAGTAGGTCAGCAACTACAATGAGGGATTTCACTAGGATGAATCCTCTTGTGTTTCATGGGTCTAAGGTTGAGAAAGATCCTCAAGAGTACATTGATGAGGTATATAAGGTGTTGATGATCATGGGAGTGACGCTGGTGGAAAAGACGTGATTGACCGCTTACCAACTTAAGGGTGTTGCTCAAGTTGGTTCACCCAATGGAAGGAAATGAGGACACTTGGTGCGCGTTCTCTCGACTGTGAAAAGTTTAAGGCTGCTTTCCTTGATAGGTTCTTTTCCCTTCGAATAAGGGAGGAAAAGGTAATTGAGTTCATCAACATTTGTCAAGGAAAGATTAATGTGAAGGAATATGCTTTGAAGTTTTCACAATTGTCTCGATATGCTCCTCTTATGGTTGTCGATACTAGGGCAAGGATGAGTAATTTTGTTTTGGGTGTATTCAAAATGGTGGTTAAGGTATATTGTACCGCTATGCTTATCAATGATATGGACATTTCTTGGTTCATGCTAAACAAATCAAAGAGGAGAAAACTGTAGGAAAGGTCTTGGGAGGTGAAGAGGTCCAAAACTGGTGATGGTAACTTCTAACACTCGAGCTCCGATGGACATAGTCGTTCTATGTTTCGACAAAGGTTTTTCGGCCAAGGTTCCTCCAATGCTCCTCCTAAATTCAACAAGGATAGGGTGTCTAAACCTAAGCCACAAGAAGGATATATGAGTGGATCTTCATTGCCTACTTCTGCTAAGTGTGGAAAGAAACAGAAGGGTAGATGTCTAGTCGATTCTAATGCATGCTTTGGTTGTGGTAAGACGGATCACAAGATAAGCGATTTCACCTCAATTGCTAAGAATGATGGTGATAATTGTTGAAAGGCTCAGCAAAATCCTTCATCCAATGCTAGTTTGAGTCAGAAAAAAATAGATTATATGCACTTCAGACTTGTCATGAGCAAGAGGGTTCTCTCGATGTGGTTACCAGCATGTTAAAAGTCTTCCAACTTGATGTTTATTCTTTACTAGATATTGGTTCTACCTTGTCTTCTTTGACACTATGAGGTTTGATATTATTCTGAATGAGTTGTTAGATCCCTTTTTGGTCTCTATTTCTGTTGGTGACTCTTTTATTGCTAAGAGGGTCGATAGAAAGTGTCTCGTCTCCTTGTCCCATAGAGTCTTTCATGTCATTCTTTTAGAGATTGATATGCTACATTTTGTTGTTACCCTTGGTATGGATTGGTTGCATCCATGTTATCTTTCTATTGAATGTAAAACACGTCTAGTCAAGTTTCAGTTTTCAAATGACCCATCCTAGAGTGGAAAGGAAGAAACTCTATGCCTAAGGGTTAGTTTGTCTCGTCTTAAATATAGAAAGTTGATTTCTAAGGGTTTCATATACCATCTAGTTATGGTGAGGGATATAAGTTCTGAAACCCCTACTCTTGAGTTGGTCCCCGTTGTTAATGAATTTTAGAAGGTGTTCCCTAATGATTTAATCGGTGTTCCTCCTAAGAGTGAACTAGAATTCTATATTGACCTCCTCCCAGATATGCAACCTATCTCTATTCTTCTTTATCATGTGGCTCCGACAGAACTTAAGGAATTAAAGAAGCAATTGAAAGATTTGTTGGATAAATGTTTCATCCGACAGAGTATCTCTTCATAGGGTGCTCCAGTTTTTGTTTGTTAGAAAGAAAGATGGTTCACTTCATATGTGTATCGACTATCGACAATTAAACAAGGTTACCATTTAGAATATGTATCCTCTACCAAGGCAAGGAGAAAGTTACCTTTCTAAGATTTACCCGTGGTCAGGTTATCATCAATTGAAGGTGAAGGAAGATGGCATTCCAAAGACAACTTTTCGAACTCAGTATGGTCATTATGAGTTTTTGCTAATGTTGTTTGGTTTGACTAACGCTCTGGTGGCATTTATGGATTTTAAGAATGGGGTGTTTAGAAAATACCTTGATATGTCTGTGATTGTGTTCATTGATGATATATTGATCTATTCAACGAGTGAAGATTAGCAAATCAATCATTTGAGGATTGTGTTGCAAGTCCTCAAGGACCAACAACTCTTTGCAAAGTTTAGGAAATGTAGGTTTTGGTTAAGATCAGTGGCATTCTTTAGACATATTGAGGTAAATCCTTAGAAGATGGATAAGGTCAAGAGTTGGCCTAGACCTCTATCCCCTTCGGATATTTAAAGTTTCTTAGGTTTGTCTGGTTACTATAGAAGGTTTATTAAAGAGTTTACTTTGATTACCTCTTCATTGACGCCATTGACCCAAAAGAAGGTTAAGTTCATATGGTTGGAAACATGCGACAAGAATTTTCAAGAATTAAAAGATAGACTTACTTACGCTCCGGTGTTAACCTTAACGGAAGGGACTGATGGTTTGTTGTTTATTATGATGCCTCGAGAATCAGGTTAGGATGTGTGCTTATGAAAAATGGAAAAGTCATTGCCTATGCTTCGAGAGAACTTAATATTCATGAGAAAAATTATCCTACCTATGGCCTTGAATTAGCCGTGGTTGTTTTTGCCTTTATGATTTGGAGGCATTATTTGTACAGTGTTCATGTGGATGTCTTTACCAACTACAAGAGTTCGCAATATCTGTTTAAACACATAGATTTAATTCATCACCAAAGAAGGGACTCAAGTTACTAAAATACTATGATATGAGTATTCTTTATCACCCCGGCAAGGAAAATGTGGTGGAGGATGCCCTTAGTCGATTATCGATTGGTAGTGTTGCTCATATTGAGGATGATAAAAAAGGGTTGGTTTGAGATGTTCATAAATTGACCCGATTGTGTGTTTGGTTAGTTGAATCTACTAAGGATGGTGTCATGGTTCACAATTGTTCAGAATCATCTTTTGTGACAAATGTGAAAGCCAAACAAGGTCTTGATCTGATTTTGGTTGAATTGAAGGAAACGGTGCTAAAAAATTCCATAGCGGCTTTCTTCAAAGGGGGAGATGGTGTACTTAAATATCAAGGTTGTTTGTGTGTTCCTAATGTCGATGACTTGGGAGATTAGATCTTATCAGAACCCTATAGTTCTCTATATTCCATTCACCCAAGTGCCACCATGATGTATCAGGACTTTCAGGAGATCTATTAGTGTAATTGGTTCAAGAAGGATATTACGGAATTTGTGGCCAAGTGTTTGAATTGTCAATAAGTGAAAGTTGAGCACCAAAAGCTGGGACGGTTATCTCAGGATATTAGCATCCCTACTTGTAAATGGAAAGATTTGAACATGGACTTCATTGTTGGCTTACCATGAACCTATGGTCAACATGATTTGATTTGGGTTATAGTGGATCGAATGATGAAATTGACTCATTTTATTCCCGTCAAGGTTTCGTATTCAGCGAAGGACTATGCTAAGCTGTATTTGAGGGAAATGGTGAGGTTGCATAGAGTTCCCCTATCCATTATCTCTGAACGTGGTACCCAATTCACTTCTCAATTTTAGAACTCTTTCCAAAAGGGTCTTGGTACTCATGTTAAGCTTACTACGACCTTACATCCACAAATCGATGGGAAAGCGGAGCGTACTATCCAAACTTTAAAGGATATGTTAAGGGCATGCGTAATTGATTTCAAGGATAAATGGGATGATCACTTGCCTTTGTTGAGTTTGCATACAACAATAGCTATTAGTCAAATATTCACATGGCTCCATTTGAGGCTCTATATGGTAGGAGGTGTAGATCTCCTTTGAAGTAGGTGAATTTTCTTTGATAGGTCCCAAGTTGGTGCATGAGGCTATGGAGAAAGTTCAGCTTATTAAAGAAGGGTTGAAAACCGCTCAAAGTCGACAAAAATTTTATGCCAATGTTAGAAGAAGAGATATTGAGTTTAATGTTCATGATTGGGTGTACATGAATATTTCACCCATGATGGGTGTAATGACATTTGGTAAGAAATGCAAGCTTATTCCCTATTATGTGGGCCCATATAAGATTTTAAGGCGAATTGGAAAAGTTGCTTATGAACTTAAATTGCCTAATGACTTGGCATCGGTGCATCCATTTTTCATTGTCTCTTTGTTGAAGAAATGTGTTAAAGATCCAACATTTATTGTTCCCTTAGAAGGTTTGGGAGTTAAGGAGAATCCTTATTATGAGAAAATTTCGGTCGAGATTTTAGACCACAAGTCAAGAAGATGAGGAACAAAGAAGTTGCTTACGTAAAAGTTCTATCGAGTAATCGGTTAGTTAAGGGTTCTAATTGGGAGGCCGGGGCCGATATGATGTCCCGTTATCCTCATCTATTTCTTCCTAGCTCTACTCTATTTTGAGGTAATGAGTTCCTCATGGTTTACATTTTTGTGTAATGTATCTTAGATATTCCCATGATTTCCTCATTTATGTATGTTCATGAAAAGCTTAAAATTTTGAGAAAAATGATCTACTTGATTGATTTCTACATGTTTATGTTCATTTGAGTATGAGTTGCATATATATCTTATGATATAATGTTTTGACTATGTTTTAGCTTTGAGTTGATGTTCCCTCCTCGGACATATAAATTTTCGTGAATTCATGTGTGGTAGGCTGTTAGGTTTTAGTTCCTACCTTCCTAGAGATGTCGTGAATCTTATTTGAGGATGAATGTTCCTAAGGGGGAGATAATGAAACACCTCAGATTCAAGAAAGGGGGAAATTTAAGTTTTTCATAGACCTGGTGCCAACATAGACGACACCACCCACGGAGCGTAGGTGGGGCTACGGTCCGTTGGTGGCAGCAAGCGTGAAAAGTTAGAATTTTCTAAAAATGATTAGTTGCAGTACTTTATGACGGTTCACCAAGACGGTCCTTCGTTCAATTCACAAGTCATAAATAGGACTGTAGGTGAGTCCCATACTTAGAGAAATTTTGAGGCCAAGAGTTGGGGCCTAAGGCCTAGGTCCACGACCCGTCGAGGGACTCATGGGGAATAGGTTTGGTCCGTCATTGGGCGTCCACAATTGGTGGTCTCTGATCCCACCCACGATCAACTAAGACGGCCCGTGGTCTAACCAACAAACTGTCGGTTGGGGCATGAGTGAGGTCGGCAGTAATTTTTGTTAAGGGATTTTGTGTCTTTTTCTATTTATTCTATCCTAATACCATGTCGTTTTACCCATATTTATAATCCATATATAAACATTTTAACTCCAAAATCTTCCAAAATCAAGTCATTCTCTCAATATCTGAAAAGAGGAACAAGTCTTCCTCTCAAATATTTATGTCTCTAGAAGAAGAACAAGAAGAAGGAAGCTAGAGTTTTCATGTCAAGTCTCCAATTCTATCATTGAAGTCAAGCTTTTGGCATTGAGGTATGATATTCTTCATCCATGGAGCCCTTTCCTCTATGGAGTTCCTAAATTCTTCGATTTATAAAGTTAGAAATCCCTAGTTGAGTTAGGGTTTTCTTCCATGTCATGGGTTCCTTTCAATGTTGATTTTTTTGATTGTTTTATGATCTATTATGCATGAATTGAGAAGATTGCATGTTTTTAAGATGAATTTCCATGAACCCATGTTTTCTAGATTATGATAATTGGAAGTGGATTTTGAACTATGAATTATGGAAATATGCATATTTTTATGAAATTTATGAAATGTGATGTAAGTTGCTTAGAGAGTCAAGCATATATAATGTTGTTGATGTTAATTGTTGTGAAATGATTTCTCACATAATTACTCAATGCATGAATGTGAAAGGTTTCGCACATAAAAGATTCTAAGATTGAAAAATCTTCTCACCTTAAATGAATCAAAGTTAAGGAGCTATTCTAATGATGAGGCAAGCGGCGATTTCCCATGACCTCTAATGCAAAGACAAGAGGGGATTACCCATGTCTCATGCATGTTAAGGAAATTTAAGAATAATGAATATTTTGTGGGAGTTATTGTTACCACCGAGTGGACAAGTAGCGATTACCCATGTCTCATAAATTATATGCCACCATATGTTGTCTAGATAGACATTAGCTAGTGGATCCATGTAATCTAGAAGTTCATGGTTCTTACCTTGTCAACTGAGAACACCTCTTTTCTGTGTGGGGTAGAAACTGGATT
>NW_026020341.1:990239-1113887 GCF_900185275.1 Solanum verrucosum | reverse complement strand
TAGACTTTCAACATCACCACAAGTACATCAAAGTCATGATCACTTTACTTGCTCAAAAGATGGTCTTACATCATGCACACACTTTCACAAAGCATGTATAATATCATATATTTCCTCTTTAAGGACCAAAGACCATATTCAATCAACACATCTAGCATTCATTATATTAGATATGGATATAGTCTTAGTTCAAATAAAGTAGTCATTAAATGCATGATCTCAAACACTTGCAACATAGGTCATGTTCGTGGAGTATTTCCACAATGATACCACATACAATTCAACACCCAACAATTTAGATTATAATCATGCTCATAAGGTACACACATAAAGCCACAATTTGGATCAAGGATCACACTCAACCAATCACATTTAGTATTACTAGATTAAACGTGGAAGGCAACATGATTCGAATAACTCAACTAATACAACATAATCTCATAAACTTCACCTTACTACAATCACCCACATCACATAGTCACAAATTGGGGACAAGGGGGTTCATAAGTTCTTAGGGGAAATTCAACATCAAAACCATATAAATTCCTTAATTAATACCGAATTCAAGTAATCAATTCATTATACCCATGATTCCATAACATTCTAATCATATAATTCAATACCCAGACTTTAAGATCCAACTTGAGGAGTTAGTGAAATTCATTGATTCATGGAAGAATTTATCATGAAACCACCATAAATCAGCAATTAAACAATTAATATAAGATAAATAAATCATTGAAAATGTTTTGAGAAAGAATCCATGACTTAGAGTGAAAACCCTAGTTTTAGAGAATTCCCTACTTTGATATTTAGAGTTTAAGGACTTCATGGATGAAAAGTTAACCATGAATCAAAACTACCATACCTTGAGTGAAGATTCTCCACAAAATTGAAGAGAAAATATGAACTCTTGAGCTCCAAACCTTGACTTCTTCTTCTCCAATAGAGGTTTCTAGAGAGAGAATTATTTAGGAGAGGAGGTGGTTACTATTTTGGGTTTTGGGAATTATGAGTTGTAAAGGGTAGTTAATAGTTTAAAAAGCTTTAAATAACTCTAAATAATCAATATAAACCGACCCCTACATTAACTAAACACCCTAGGAATTTACCACTTAGTCCCTCACTTGGCAGAACCTAGGCAGACTTACAAGTGCCACTCACGCCTCTTGACCCACGGACCGTGAGTGGACTCACGCCCCATCCTGTAGGTTCGTGGGTGGGGACTGCAACTTCACATCTTGAGGTCTTGACCTACGGATTGATTCCATGGGGCGTGGATGGACCTACGCCCAGTAGGTCCCATTCATAAGTCATGAAAGATTGGCAGATTTTTTTTCTTTGGTGAAGCCTTGGGGTTAGGCTTTAGGGTCCTCCTCAAGGACCCTTGATGTTTAACCCCTAAACTCCTCAACCTAAGCTCAAGAACTCATTTTACAATATAAAACCCCATACCAAACTCAACAACACACTTGTAAGGCTCTAGTTTCACCTACTAGTTTTTCCTAGGTGTTACAACTATCATATGAGTGTTCTATATAACCCCAAAAAGGTGAATGTAGTAGCGGATGCTCTTAGTCGACTATCCATGGTAGTGTGGCACATGTGGATGATGAGAGAAAAGAGTTGGTTCAAGATGTTCATAGGTTGGCCAGATTGGCAGTTCGACTAGTGGATTGCACCAAGGGTGGTATTATGGTCCATAATGGTTCCGAATCATCTTTGGTGGCTGATGTCAAACCAAAGCAATGTCTTGATCCGACCTTGGTTGAGTTGAAAGAGGCGGTTCTAAAAAATTCCATAGAGGCTTTCTCCCAAGAGGGAGATGGTGTGCTAAGATACCAAGGTCGTTTGTGTGTTCCGAATGTCAATGACTTGAGGGAACACATCTTGTCAGAATCCCATAGTTCTCGGTATTCTATTCACCTGGGAGCAACAAAAATATACCGTGATTTGTGGGAGATCTATTGGTGGAATGGGATGAAGAAGAATATTGCGAGATTTATGGCTAAGTGTGCTAATTGCCAACAAGTGAAGGTTGAGCATCATAAATCGAGAGGATTATCCCAAGACATTAGAATTCCTACTTGGAAGTTGGAAGATTTGAATATGGACTTCATAGTAGGGTTGCCACGAACTCAGCATCAATATAATTCGATTTGGGTTATAGTAGACCGAATGACGAAGTCAACCCATTTCATTCTCGTCAAAGTTTTCTATACAGCAGAAGATTATGCTAAGTTGTATTTGTGAGAGATGGTAAGGTTGCATGGAGTGCCCTTGTCCATTATCTCCGATAGAGGTACCCAGTTTACTTCACAATTTTGGAAGTCCTTCCAAAAGGGTCTTGCCACTAAAGTTAAACTTAGCACAACTTTTCACCCCCCAAACCGATGGGCAAGCGGAAAGAACAGTCCGAACATAGGAATACATGTTGATGTCTTGCGTGATAGATTTCAAGGTAAATTGGGATGACCATTTGCCTTTGATAGAATTTTCCTATAATAATAACTATCATTCGAGTATTGGTATGGCTCTGTTTGAGGCTCTTTATGGTAAGAGGTGTAGATCACCTATTGGATGGTTTGAGGTGGGTGAGGTTGCTTTGATAGGACCCGAGTTAGTTCATGAGGCTATTGAGAAGGTTCGACTCATTAGAGAGAGGTTGAGAACGGCCCAAAGTCGATAAAAGTCTTATGCGGATATTAGAAGGAGAGACCTTGAATTTGATGTGCTTGATTGGTTTTATTTGAAAATCTCACACATGAAGGGTGTAATGAGGTTTAGAAAGAAAGGGAAGCTTAGTCCCTGATTTGTAGGCCCATATCAAATTTTGAGGCGTGTTGGTGAGGTTGCATATGAGCTTGATTTTCCAAATGAGTTGGCATCAGTGCATTCGGTTTTCCATGTCTCTATGTTGAAAAAGTGTGTCAAAGATACGACATCTATAATTTCCCTAGAAGGGTTGGAAGTGAAAAAAGAACCTTTCTTATGAAGTTCCAGTTGAGATTCTAGACCGGCAAGTTAAGAAATGTAAGAACAAAGAGGTTGCCTCCGTGAAAGCGCTATGGAGAAACCATCAAGTTGAGGGTGCTACTTGGGAGGATATCCACATCTTTTTCCTCCTATTCTAGCTTGAGGTAATGAGCTCCTCTTGGTTTGATTATGTTTGAAGTCATGTGTGTTTTATGTGTTTTCATGATTTCCTTAAATTGCATGTTCATGAAAAAGCTTAAGTTTTGAAAGAAAATGGCTTTTTTGATTTATTTTCCTCATGTTGTTGAATATTGAGTATGATTTTCTTATAAACTTCATGAGATGAGTTGTAGAACATGCCTTGACTTTGGAGTGGAGATCCCTTCCTTGAAATTGTGCTTTTTGAGATTGAATTGCATATGAGCTCCATGAGATTGTGTTGAGCATTGTTTTAAGTTGGAGATGATAGTTCCTCCTTGAACATGAGAAATGTTAAAAATTTCATGCATATTGGGTTGCTAGATGTAGTTCCTACTTCCTTAAGGTGCATTGAGTATGTTTATCTTGCAGATGAAGTTCCTCCTTAGTTGTGTTCATTTAGATGAGCTGCATGCATGATAGGCTGCTAGTCTTGAATCTTTTGTCTGGAAATGTGCTTAGAATCTCATTCGAGGATGAATGATCCCAAGGGGGAGATAATGTAACACCCCGGATTCGAAACAAGGCAAATAGCAGCTGTTGGGAAATTGAAAGTGTCATCCACGAGGGCCAACCACGTCCTGTGGGTTGACCGATGGATTGTATGTGGGGTCGTGGATAGCAACCTCAGAAATTGGTCCATGCATGGACCACGGTGAGACCTCTGGACCGTACGTGGGTCCAAGCCTCGTGGTCCAGTGGCAATTGATTGACCAGAATTCTCTGACAAGTAACCATGACCAACTAGGATGGACCGTAAGTCAGTCGACGATCATTCGGGTCGAGGTTCCACGGTTCATGAGCTGGCAGTTATATTTTGGGGTATATGGGTCTTTTTCTATTTTAATTAAATCAATGTGGTGTCATTTTGCCTAAACCTAGACCACCTATATAAGGATTTTAGACCCCGAACTCACTCAATTAATTCATTCTCTCAATTCCCAAAAGAAAAACCAAATTCTCTCTCAAATATTCTCTCTAGAAGGTGGAAGAAGAAGGAGGAGATTGAAGGTACGTGAAGATCAAGTCTCCCAATCTTCAAGCTTTTGTGGGCATTTTTACTAAGGTATTATGGCTTTTCATCCATGGGATCCTTCCTCCCATGGAGTCCCCTAGAATTCCACAATTTAAAGAAAAATTTCCCCAATTCTTAGTAGGGTTTCTTCCAATGTTGTGGGTTATATTGAATGTTGATCTAATTGAGTAAATTGTGATTGTTTATGATTGAATTGATAGAATTGCATGTATTTAGGATGAAATTACATGTACCCATGCCAATCCTATGATCTTAGGGTTAAATAAATATAGTTGGGTTGATGACATGTGAGGGAAACTCCATGGGCTAGATATATCCTTATATGATTGATAAATTATGACTAGAATTGCTTGAGATTGAAGAATATATGATGAATATGATGTTAATTGTTTGATAATAAATGTTAGATGATGATCATGAGAATTAGGGCTTTGAGAGTAAAGCTTATGATATGAATTATTGGTAATTGATGTTATTGTTGAGGAACGGATACTTTACACATTAATTGCTTAATTATGAATGTACGAATGTGAAAGGTTTACTCACATAAATAATTCTAGTTTGAAAGGGTTGCTCACCCAAAATGAATCTAGACTAAAAGCTTATGTAATTGATAAGGCTAGAGGTGATTACCCTTGACCTCTATATGTAAGGATATGTGGTGATTCCCATACTCCTTATAATTGAACAAGAGGTGAGTCCCCAAGTTCTTACCATGATGCATGGACATAGACGCGAGTACCCATGCTCCTTATGAAATAATGTGGAGGCTAGTACCCGTGTCATATGACGAGATTGTGGAGGTGAATACCCGCGATCTAGAAGTAAATAAGACAAGAGGCGAATACTCATTAGCCTTTATGAGCTAGGCATTGAGACGAATCCCATGTCTTTAAAAGTAAGTATGACTAATGTGATTATGTTATGAAGTTGACTTGTTTGGAGTGTTTCTAGATATACCTTCCATTGTGTAAGCTTGACTAAAGGCGGATGACCTATGTTTTGGCTAAGGATAAGTGAGGTTATTGAAGAAAGTATTCCTCTTTCATTATGATGATTATTATGTCATGATTATGCTTTTGCCTTATGTCTTGTGTTGACTAATGCTTATGATTATGTTGTTTATGCTAGCCATCATATTTATTACTTGATTGTACTAACGCATACTCTTGCCTACATTCTTATCAAATGTAGGGTCCGGCGCTCTCGATTCACACACTTGTGGCTAGGTGCATAGTTGATCAAGGAAGTGAAGCTTTGGTGAGTCCTTATTGTATTCACGGATTGGATCACCCCTTTATCTCTTTTATGTCTTTCTTCTCATGTTGGACTATTGTATGGGTTGCGTCCCAAGATTTTATCTCTTATGTTAGATTGTCTGAGACAATGATGTTAGACTTCCGCTGGTTGTATAAAAGACTTTGATTGTGTTGAAATGTTTTAATTTCTGCACCTTTTCTATTACCTTATGTTATGATATGCTAAGTGGCTTGTATGAGGCCTCTCGAGGTCTTACACGCCTTGTTACATCTAGGGGATACCCTAGGTCGTGACATATATAGACAACCAAATGACACACAATCAATCCTTTACCGTTTATGGTTCTCATAGTTGTGTTAGTTTCAACCATGAACTCTTCCTAGTTTCATGAGTGTATAGAGAATGAACTTTTACAATCATCATCTATGAAGCGACATACACTTCAAACTCACATATTGTAATAACCCTCCATGTTATTTTTATCTTTTTGACTTCGTTTCATTACCTAGAGCATTCCTGTAGCGACAGTCGATCCGTTGACCTTCGCACCGTTGACCCATTTCACTTTGGTGATGTTGCATCATTGAAGTGGCAATTAAGTGATTAAATAACTGAAACTCCTTTGATATTTCGTTTTGCAGTTGAGTGTTTGAGAGCTTATTTTAGGTGATTTCTTGTGGGAATCTTTGATTTGAGCTGGGAGTGGTGGCAAGACTTTGATGTAGGCCATGGTTTCGGAGTGCCTGCGGTCTGCATTGATGTAGACCATGGTTTCCTGATTTTTGGATTGAGCTTTTGATTGTAAATTAATGTTAAATCGTTGGAATTGTAGTCTATCATGCCTACTTGTTAGAAATCATGCCTAGGTGTTATTTGAGATTTTTAGGCCTTATTTTAAACGTAGTCTATAGCTGCCTTTGTGGCGAGCCCTCTAACCAGTAGTGAATCATGCCTACCTGTTAAAAATCATGCCTTGTAGATGGTTATCACTCAGTTCCTACCATGAAGTGTATGATCAAATTGTCATGACACAAAGTATACCCTAGGTCTAATATGGCATAGAGAACCCCGAAAGGGCCTACACAAGTCACATAGCATACAACATACAAGAAAATAGAAATAAAGATTTCAAAAGTAGCACTTTATATTCCAAAAGAGTTTGGCAAAGCGGAAGTCTAGCGTAGTCTCAACAAGCCATCTAAACATAAGAAAGAGTGGTTGGGACATAACCCATACACCACTGACATCATCCGAAAACTAGAAAGACATAAAGCATGTAAAAGTGTCTCGGTTCTTGAAACATGTGGACTCACCAACTCTTAAATTTGATCTAATGATCAACTAGCCACGAGTGTGAGAAGTGGGAGCATCAAACTCTACATTAATGAAATAATATTAGAACAAGTATGCTTCATGGAATGTACTAAGATGGCACAATATGCATAATTAGACTTGATCACATGAAGATTTTAACCATATGAGATATGACTAACATTTGAACATTTAAAGACTTGAGGATTTAGGTTGAAATGGTTTCCCCTTGTTTATATGCATTTTGATGAGATTTGTATTCATGTTGGATTGTTAGTTTTTCCCCTACTATATTTATGCTAGCTCAGAGGTACATTTCTACACCCTTAACTTTCTGAAATAACAATAACACCTGAAGGATGCAACTTATTTGAGTTGGACTTTGTAGAAGCCAATACTCGATAAAGCTAGTAGAATTGCAGGTTTAATTATTCTATTGATTTCCTTAAACTTCACACCTGATACTCTCTACATTACACCTTATTTTACTTTCTCAAGCTAAAGTGTTGAGGTGTCCCCTTTAATGTATTAAATTGTTAAAATGTTAAGTAACAAGAATCAGATATGTAGACTTTAATGTAAGAGCTACCGATTCCAACAAAGATATATTTTTCTATGTCCAAGAAATCTGTATATTTGTGTGGTTTCCATTTAAATTTCTCTATTCTATTTTGGAAGACAAACTAGGATTTAAAACTTATCCTTCTTGTGCAACTCTTATTTTCCTTATTTTAAATGCTAATTCTAAGTTCTAAGTTGATTTTTAGAAGCAATTACTTCATATTCCTTTATACAATGCATTTTATGGTTCTTGTTTTTCATTGTCATTCCATATACAGTTAATGTAAAGAAGAGATGATAGTAGAGATCGTGGAAGAGTCTTTTTGCTGAATCTTGATAACTTTCGTACTAAAAAACTAACACTTAAAAATATAAAATCTATTGAAATTGATATTTTTTTCAATTCTTTGATGTAGGGATAACTACAGTCATATGTTATTAGTGGTAGTCCCAGTATCAATTGATTTCATAGTTTTCTTTTTCAAGGTGACAAGCTGACATGTATGCTATATCTTACACTGGTCTTTCATGATTAACATTTTTTCAGAAAGCTTTTTCTTTGAATAACGACAGAACGTCAAGTTTCGAGTTTTCTTTCATTTTTTTTTATTTCTTACCCTCATTGATTGTATATCTTACACTGATCTTTAGAGTTGATGTTGTATACATTGTTCGGCTGTTCCAAAGTGTATTATACAACTATCTTTAAAATTTTAGTATGTCTTCCAATACAGAATAGATAAATTTGTATGCTCATTTGGGATTGTGCTCATATCTAGTTTTGGTATTGGAATTCACACTAGTCATCAAAACACAATATGACATAATGTCTATTATTATGAGTGATGGTGCTTACTGCTAAAAGAAGCTGAGATAGACCTAAAATTATAGTTGCGCGAACTCTTCACTTTTGATGCCGCACCCGGGTCAGTTTCTCCAAAAATACACTATTTTTGGTGAATTAGACACGCACTTGTTGATACTTTTAAAGAGTCTGAGCAAAATAGCCTAAAATGACATGAGATGAAGTTCATGTGTAATAATTGGGTGTTGTTTCGAGTTCATTTATATATTTCTCAATATATCCCTAAAACATTTTCTTACACTCGTCATGCAACGAAGAAGCTAGGTAAGTAGCTGCATCAATAGTGCTACCCCTTGTCCATTTTGGTTGCGTCTCATTAATAGATGTCAATACAAGAGAATTGTCATCACCGTTCCTATTATGATTAGTTTTAACGATGCTTGAACCTTTTTGTCTGGCACTATGATTCGATGTACTCAACTTCTTCAATGTATAGGTGATGCTCCTAGTGTTAGGAATTTGATTGGGAACAGTGGAGCATGGTGAAAAATCTAAAGGCACTGTTGATTTAACCAATGCTTCATTGTCTGCACTTGTGCTACTTGAATCAGTTATATTCTAGACAGACCGTATTGTATTTACGACCAATAAGGAGATTCAACGTAAAGAGGAAAGTTTTCGATAATTGTATTAATCATTTAGCAGAAAAGAGGATTGAGTACAAAAATTAATCACCTTAAGAAACTCAAAAACCTCTTAGCTGCACAAGCTCCTTGCAAGAAATAATCCAGGAAATGGAAGAGAGGATGCAACAAAGAATGTAAGAAAAATTCAACGCACAGAAAGATACCATGGAACAAATGTTACATCGAACATCATTGCACAGCTTGAGCGTCTAAATCTAGAATTTATACTTGATCCTAACATGTTAAGATTAAGTGTTTGTTTGCCAAGAGACGAGTTTGCTCTTCAATTAATCAATAGTGTATTTGCTAGTAGTAACAATCAAGGTCAGTACAATTGTACATTTGTACTCATATGAAGCTCAAAGTTTTAATTCTATGGTCAGTCACATATAACATATATACACTTACAAATTTGAACTATACTATATATTATATCAGTAAAAAATACGTATAAAACTAATATCATCTTAGAAATAGTGTGTATATTTTCTTATGAATCAACTTAGAAATAAGGGAAAGGAGAAAACAAAGGATGGTAGTGGGGTTGTGGGACTTTTGCAATTGAAATTTATATACATAACTTAATGCTCGGTATATCCTTCATTAGGTTTTAAGAGGTTTAGTTTATTGTCTTTACATGGAACGATAAACTACAACAAAAATTCAATTATAGATTCCTATAAACTGTTTATTGTAGTTTGTCTTTATGTGGTGCAAGTCTTTTCGTAGTCTCATACAAACTGTTTATTAAGAAATGAGGGTGATTAGGGTTGTTTTTGTGTGGTGTCAATTTCAGTTGTGTATTTTTGCGGTGAAGCTTGTTACAAACAGGTCAACAACTCTTGTTGTGATTTCTTAACACTATTAAGACAATTTAATATATCCTAATAAAGGTTAAAGAAAAGAGGATGAAAATTGGGATGACTTTTACTTAACAAATACTAAGTATAGGTCATTTTTCTTAATTTGTTTTTGGAAAGTAGTTTAGCTGAAAATTGATATAGTACAAGTTTTTTTTTGGTATGAATAACTATTAGTGAAAGTTATTCTACTGGACAATGTTTTTGTTAGTCTCGTTTGATTTTCATAATCCTTTTATGTTTTTAAAAAATTATTATATTGGCGTTGGACATAGTATAAAAAGTGGAGGAAACAACCTAACACTTCAATGGTGCAAGACAGGGTTAGCGGGGTCCTATTGATATATTGATTTATTCAATGATATTATTTATTCTCTTTTGTAGGTGTCGAAAATGAAAGAAAGGGAAGAAGATAGCAGTGAAGACGTTCTTGAATGTGCTTAATAATATATTTGAATTGTTGATAATTCTAATATTTCTTTTGCTTTCAAACATTTTAATACTTATCGTAATTCTTTAATCATGTAAAACTTAACTAATCATTTGGATTGACATTTTGCTTTAGGAGAATACTATTACTATAGCTTCTGTTGGATATTTTGAATTTATGAATGTGTATGAAATTTTTTGGATGGACTAATTAAATGGTTCATATTGTATTATAATTTATCATGGACTGCTATTTGAAATAGACCATTTTAATAGGTAATGCAAATATTCCCATAGAAAAAGTAGACGTCACAATAGGTGATAAAAATGTTGTAATATATAATGTAATAATACTGTGAAATAAGGAAAATAGCCATAGTAATAAAGGTCTATGGCAATGTTTTAAACCGTTGCACTTAAATACCATTTCTGTTGGGCCGGAGAGAAGAAACACCAATTTCATAGATGGCCCTATGGCAATGCTTTTTCAGAACCATTGCATCAGCCGTTGGCATAGCTCTATGGATACGCGAGCTGATGAAAAAAGTGAGTAACCATTGTGGTAGATCTATGGCAATGGTTGTTCCGTCTATAGCAATAGTTTTTACTGCGTTGTCATAGGCCTATTTTCTAGTAGTGTGATGATGAATGTTACCAAAGGGGAGATATGGTAACACCTTAGAAAATTGAAGTTTAGTTGGAAAGAAAATGTTCAGTTTTTGGTACCGATGTAGAAGTGTACGAGTCCTACCTACGGACTATAGAAGTTCTACAAGTCGTAGGACTTTATTTGAGATTTAGAAATATCAAGTCTCTGATGTTTGACCTATGAGTGAACATGACGAGTCGTAGGGTGTTCTATGGGCCGTAAGAGAATTTCATAAAAGGGATTGAGACTTAGTGAGATTTTGGGCTTAAAGATGAGTTTTACAAAAGAGGTCTACGGACCATATAGTGGACGACGAGTCATAGAATGGTCTCATGAAAGTTGAATCGACTTTCAGCCTCAGTAACAAGTTCTAAAGTTGATCAGGATGGCTTGTAGAAAGACCTACGGATCATAGGTCCAAATCCTAGACCCTATCTGGTAGTTTTTAGGTAACGGTGTTTTTGGGTTTTCCTACCCTATAAACTCCTAAACTGCGTTGTTTTGCCCTATAACTACCCTATAACCATTTTCAATACTTCAAACTAAGCCTAAATTCTCTCATTCACTCAAACTCTCCCAAAACCTCTGAAGTGTTCTTCTCCAAATTCTCCCAAGAGCTCCAAGGTAAGGCTAGGCTTTCAAGTGCTTTGAGGTATCATTCTCCATTAATTTTATGCTTTGATTGCTAAGGTATGTGGGAATTATCATTTTCATTCGTTGGATCTCAAAGAGACACTCATATTTCTAATTCAATTTCACCCAATTTTCTAGAGTTTTATGCAAATCTCCATGTGTCCTATTTTTTATGATTCAATTATTCATTTTCAATCTTATTATGCATGATTTGATTCAATTACATGTTTTTCAATTTATTTCATATGGACTTATGCCTATGACTACTTTATGAACATGATTATGCATTATGATTTTTAACCTATGAATTATGCTTATGAAAATTATGTATATTTTATGAAAATGATGATTTATGAACTATGGATATTTTTTAGATAAGTATCAATCATTTGTGAAAGGTTTTGTCTCATATAAATGAAATCATGATTTAGATGCTTAGAAAAGTAAGTGTATAATATGAAAGTTTTATGAAATCATGATTTTAATGGAGCTACTCTATGATGAATTTTGATTTGATTGGTAGTTTAATTATACTTTTTCAAAATTTTTGATATGAATATGATTATGTCTTATCCATTGGGATTTAGTTAGCACCGAGAAGAATTGGGATGGAGGCCTTACTACTAATAGAGGTTTGGTCTTTAGTATCATTTCCCTAGTCCCAAACTACATGCACCCGTAGAATTGTCTTAAATAACCTGACTAGTGGATCCACAACAACAATTATGAATGAATGTTATGGAATCCTACCTTGGCAAGTTGTTTCCGCGTTTTTTAGTATGAGGGTTACATCAGATTCAATGTTATAATTCTCATGGTATTATTGTCGGTTCACGGTAAATATCCCACAAATGAACTATGCTTTCCTTAAAGGTTTTATGAAAGCTTCTCAAATGATTTTAAGAATGCATTGAACTTGTTTCTAATTAATGAATTCTTTAAAGGCTATTTTACTAAGCTTAACTTGGTCATGCATATCATGTTTAAATTTCTCCATATGACCATGCCTATGTTTTATGCATTTTCCCTATACTTACTACATTCAGTATACTAATGCACATTTGTGCCTTTATTATCCTATATAATTGGGTCCGACGCCTTTCCTCCTGAACATGCTTAGATCGGGATTGATTAGCTTGAATATTTGGATTGGTGAGTCCTCATGCTCCGAGAACAAGGCCAATGATGTTCTTATTGTTTTTTATATCTCTTGTTTCAAACTTGTACATGGTGTATGGGTTACATCCCAACCACTCTTATGATGTAAGAAAGGCTTGTGTCAGACTTAGTTGTATTTGGTGTATTTCTTACGTATTATGTTGGTATTGTTAATGTCATCTTATGATTTGAGATTTAGATTATCTATATAACTTAATTTATATATTCATTATTGATGAGTCCACTATTTGGACTCATTAGGGCTATATTTTGATAGAATTAGTGTCCTCAAATGCATATTGTCTCAATATCTGATGAACATCCTTAAGTTTCAGGTATTTAGAGTTTGAAGCAAAACATGGACACTACTTGGCAAAAAGGAACAAGCCGACTGAAAAGAATGAAGAAATGACGGCCTGAAGATCACCGAGCCCAGTTGGCGAGTCACCGATGGGCCTGGAGATCGCCTTTTGTTCCAGTGTGCTGAGCCCAGAAGGAAAAGGTCAAGTTGGCGATGAAATGGGGCAGTTGGCGTATTGCTGAGTTTTTCGCGAAGCAGTACCATATCACCCAACGACTCAAAACGTGAAGAGGCTGAAGGCTAAAACAGGAAGGCGATGAAATTGACCAAATGGCGGATCGCCGATATCACCGAATGTATCGGCGATCCCGACTAACTTCGCCGAAGGGTCCTTCGTAGAACAAATTTTCAAACACTATAAATACTTGTCTTAAATTCTTACATAATTATCACTATAATTATTAGAACTTTTTACAATTTTTGAGAGAGTCTAAGTTTTAGAGGGTTTTGGAGACATTGTTCTAAGACCTTGAAGATTCAAAGGGTTTCAACTCCAAGAAATTGGACTTGGGTCGTGAAGATTCTTCACTCTTGACATGTTTTAAAACTTAATTCTTCATACCTAGTTGATGAAAACTGATATTGATATAAATTTTTATCTCTCTTACATGTCTAGCTAAAACCCCAATTTTTGGGGTGTGATTTTGTGAATATGGGTTAGATTATCAGTTGGATCTTGCTTGTTGATGGTTTATTTGTTATTTAGATGTGATTTCGTTTAGTAGTTGTGTATGAACTTAATGGAATTGTAGTTGCAAATACAATTTCATCTTAGTGGTTTTGGCTTGCTCGAGAGAGAGGTCGTAAAACTAAGACTACTAAATTGATTGCCGGTGGTATTGGGTCGACATGGGTTCAGCTCGAGAGAGTGAATCCTAGTCCTTCTCCCACACATTTAGCTCGAGAGAGTGAATTGGTTAAGATGGAGGCTGTGCTTAATGCGGCAACTCGGTGTCCGAGAGAAACCGAGTTGAGTCGGGGTAAGTTGTTGGAGAGAGAATATACCCCCACTATAGTCTAGCCTAGTCACAAATACTCAACAATTTACTATCAAAAACATGTACCCAATGATTTAGTCTATTCTGTATTCCTATCACATCCCAAGAATCCCATCTCTCTATCTCGTTTTCGTATTTTTTTTTCTGTTTTTAGTTGTTAATTAATACAAAAACCCCATTGATAATTGACGCTTGCGTCACCCTTTAGATTTAGTATGCTTTTATTTGTTATATTTATAGCTATGACTAATTAGAACTTAATTTTATTTTTCTATTAATTCTCAAAACCACTCCCTTGGGACTCGACCCCAACCCCAACCCTTGGTTGGGTTACTTTACTATTGTATGATCGTAGACACTTGAATTAGAAGTTGTGTCTTGATTACGCTAACATCAAAATGGTGCTGCTACCAGGGAGTGGTGTTATTTGAGAATTTTTAGTTGAGTAAATTTTTTTGTTTTTCTTAGTTGTAGTGTACTTACTTAATTTTTAGTTTTGTTTTGATCGTTGGTACTTTAAAGTAGAGGAGGTGAGTATATCGAACAGTACTTGTGAGCTAATGGATTTTCCTCCATTAGAAGTAATGATGTTCCGGGATCGCAACCTAACCTTCAAACAATTGGAAGGTGAATGGATCCATAAATTATGGGCAAGGTTTAAATAATTGATAACTCAATGCCCACTCATGACATTCCCGACATAGCCCTCCTTGATTGTTTCTACAGAAGTCTTGGTCCCAGAAATAAGGTGTTGGTCGACCAACTCATTCCGGGAGGAATTGCAAAACAACCATATGTGATAGCAGCCCAACTGCTTGATCAAATGGTTGAAACGAACCAAGAAGTAGAAAAGGACTTCATGTTGGTCGTACCAATGACTCAGATTGTTGAGTTGACCAAAAAGATGAAGGAGATCAAAGTCCAATGCAAAAGGAAGGATAAATACATCCATCCTCATGAGCGAAGAAGGCCAAAGGACAATGAGGTAAAATGCATTGAGGGAATTCTCTCAATCATTCTCTACAAGATAACTGAGCAGGATAGAGAGATGGAAGAAATGAAGAAGTGCATCAAAGTGATGAAGCAAATGATTGGTTCTCATTCCAAAGTTGTCCAGCTACTCGAGAACCTTATGGGTCATGCGTTGACCCATCTCAACTCGCATCAAAATAAGGGGTTGCCTAGCGATACTATGGCTAACCCAAAAAGTGAGGTTTGAGTGTTGACTTGCGTCGTGCCACGACGTTAACTAAGGCATTGTTTAGGAGGCAACCCAAAACCCTTAAATGCTTTAGTTTTGTTTTTGTAAATAATGGTGTGTTGGTTGTGCAGGTTTAAATGAGGAAAGTGTTTGGAGAATGCAGTTTGGCGAGCAAATGGTCCAGCTGGCGCATCACCGAAGAAGTCGGTGTGCCCGACTTGATCTGTCTTTTGGCCCAACATAATTTCAACTCAGAGACTATAAAACTCGGTGAGCTCAAGAGCTGTTTGGCGAGTTACCAACCAAGTCGACGACCACGATTAAGACCGCCGTCTTAACTCCCAATAAAATGCAGGTCCTGTAGAAATTGGTGGGGTAAGTGACCATTCGGTGCTTCACCGAGTGGATCGGTGGACGCGACTAACGTCGCTGAATGGACGCGAACTGGACGGTTATATATGGCCAAAATTTTTAAAGTTCCAAACTCTTTACTTTCCCTCGCTTTCAAACTTCACAAACTCACACCAATTTAGTATTTTCAATATTCTTGCTTTCCATTAGTATTTTGGTTGTTGATTGGTTCTCGGAACAAGGATTCCTTTGCCGCCTAGCATTTCAATCCTACTTTAATTGGCATCTGAGGTTGGTTTCCGAATCCAGAGTTTACTTTCAAAATTTCTTTACTCATTTGCAATGATCATATTGTATTGTCGTGTGTTGGGCCTCTTTGATAGGATTAGATTGTTTAAATGCCAATTTTAAGTTAATAATCTTTCCCGTATTGTTTTGATCGTCAAATGTCTATCAATTCGTGCTTTTAGATGAATGAAATTTTATGAGGTTGTGCTTGCGTGTTGTTTAGATTGGTTCGGTGAAGTCTGATTAGCCCGTGTTTGCGCTAATTGACGTAAATTGCTCAATGATAGAGCGGGTGACACCAATTTTAAGGGCAATTGTCGTCAAATGGGCAAATTTGGCAAAATCGGAAGAAGTCTTAGTATTTCGGGGTGGTGGGTGCTATGGGTCAAAGCCTAATTTAACTATTGCATGTTTTGATTTTGCTTTCGGAGGTTGCGAGGTTGAATTCGAGAAGATGGATTGAAAATAGGCACCTTGGGCCGTTTGGTGAGCTGGGTCGAGCTCGCCGAACCACTCGGCAGTTCGCCTAATGTGCCCATCTCACCTTTAAATTCATGTTATATTTTTCGTTGGTTTCTATAACTTTCGGCAAGAAGAATGAGGTCGCCAAAAGCACTCGGCGACTCGCCGATCGTATTCTAGATCGCCCTTTGTCTGCACTCCTAAAACCCTTGTTGCACTGTAACTTTCAGCGGAAAAACCCTTGCTCACCGAGAGTAGTCGGTGATTCGCCGAAAGGGCCTTCCCATCGCCGACTTGCCATAATTTTTTAGCCAATCCCTTAGGTGATCCCAATCTAGCTCGCCAAAGAGGTTCGACGACTCGCCGACTGGATCAGTGAGTCTGTCTGCAATTAATTTTCTGTGCTTCAATGTGATTGCTATTTAAGTTACCTTTAATGTTTTGTAGATATGGTTTGGACTAATCTAACCATGCCACCCTAGAAGAAAGCACGGGGTATTACTATAAACGAAGAGGGATCAGGTCCTCCAAAGAAGAGAAGACAAGAACTCCCACCGGGAGACAAAGGTAAAAGAAAGAAACATATAGCTAAGAAAGTAGCCGCTGACAACCGGACTGAGTTGTCTGAACCTTAAGACTAGCAGCTCTTTATTAACCGAAGGAATAGGCTCCGAGCCAGTTCTCAATCCACATCCACCAGGGTTCCCTCAGTTGTCACTCCTCCTGAAGCAGATTCAATGCCAGCCCAGGCACCTCCAGTGACCCCTGCACTCCCTATCATTCCCCCACCTAGGCTCCTAAATAGATTGAAAGGTTATGGTTTACGAACCATCCTCGAGGAGAAGCTACTCTCGACAGAAGGCTTAGACGAGAAATATTCAGAAGTGAGGGAGACTCTCTGCTAACATAAGTTTGAGCAGTTCACCAAGCCCCGAGGCCCTTAAATTCCTACCTGGGTCCGGGACTTTTATACAACTTATAGGGAGTTGGTGCCCAAGAGCAAGAAGAAGTCGAACGAGTTTAGACTGGTGAAGTCGGTCATGGTCAGAAGCAGGGAAGTTGGGTGCAGCAGTGAACAGATTAACACTATACTAGATAGATCGTTGCATTCTTCACTTCCTTACAAGGGATTGCCCATTGCTTAGTCCCTATCTAACTTGAAGGGTTGGTTGTCCCGTCTGATTTTTTACACCACCCCAAGGTGGATCGAGGCGGGGGACCCCTATTGAGAAGAGGGACTTGAGCATTGCTACTAGGTTCTGGTTTGGCTTTATCAGCAGCACCATAACGCCATCCCAGAACGAGTCCATTTTGCGCCATCCAAAAGCAGCTTGCCTTGCTTCTATCATGTCTAAGAGAGGCATCGACCTGGGACTGTTGATTTCATAGGATATGGCCATAATAGCCAAACAGAAAGACTTCTCTGCCATTACCAGTCCTGATCACTGAGTTTTGCTAGTATGTCGGAGTACACCGGGACAATACGAGAGATATTGAGGTCACCCCTTCATCCTCCACTGAAATCTGGCGTATTGAGGCCGAGTACATACAAAATGAGGCTAATGGGAGGAGAGCAGTTCCGGCAGATATTTCTCTGGATATTGACATTGACTCGTTACCTGCAAAGGTATCTTCGCCTACTCCGGCTTTTAGGCCTTCAGGTACATCCGCTCCTTCCTCTTCTTCGCAGCCCCCAGGTGCTTTCTCCTCCTCCTAGCCTATCAAGATTACTTAGGTCATGATCCTGAAAATGGGGAATTTGGCACAATCAGCTGATATATGGGCAACCAGACTCGAGAGATCCATCATTGGGATGATCGATAGAGCCATACTTGTGCACTCACTCCCCTCCAGACTTTTGTTGATGAGTTGACGGTGAGAGTCACAGCTTGTGAGAGTAGACAAGGGGAGGCCTCTGAGGTGACGATTTTGAAAGCCGAGGTAGCAGAATTGAGGAAGGACATGGTCTATCTAAAGTTTATCGACTTCAATTCATTAATAGGGGCTGCTGATGATGAAGATTCCCCAGAGATTTTAGAGATACCTCTGGACACCACCGTAGAAGTACAGAGGGATGGCAACGCAGAGGAGGAGTCGGATGCTGAGACTAATGAGGAGATGATTGAGCGTCAAGAGGATAGCATATTTAGAGATTTGTCAGATCTTGTAGAGATGGTTGTGCAGCCGATGATCCAGACATTGATGACTGAGACGTCCACAGCAGCTCATATTGGATCTGGCACTGTTATTCCTTATGAGGTTACTCCAAGCACTGATGCCCAAGTACAGACTATTGCACCGGGCACTGAGGCCCAGACAGATGGAGAGATTGGATAGACAAGATCATTTCTTTACCTCCCTCTATGTCTTACTTTTGCTCACTTTTTGGATACTT
The DNA here is from genome assembly GCF_900185275.1 of Solanum verrucosum. Lineage (NCBI taxonomy): Eukaryota > Viridiplantae > Streptophyta > Magnoliopsida > Solanales > Solanaceae > Solanum > Solanum verrucosum. Next base: position 1,095,269 of record NW_026020341.1, on the reverse strand, counting down.
TAATTCAGTTGCATTTGAGGACAAATGATTTTTGTTTGTGGTGAGCCCATATTTGTGCATATTTGTTTTATTTATATATTTGGGTTGGAATTTATAATTGTGTTAATACTGCATTTTTGTAGATGTTTGAGCTCGTGGCTTCGTATTTTAAATTGCAAAATGATTTTGACCCTTTCGAAAAAAATTTGCCACCTCTTGTATGTACTTCAATGTGGATGTTCTACAGCAAATTTGAGTCTCGGTTTTGATCAATATCGATGACTCAAATAGTGCTCATAATTGAATGAACATGAATGTGCAGCTACGATGAGACTAATTGAAGTTACATAGTCCATATGTGAACTCTTTGCATCTCATTGTGACTAGCCAATTATCAAATTGATTCTCTTGTGATGAACGTTGCACACTAGAGAAAGTGTGGAGTCTTATTTGACTTTGGTGTCGATGTCTTGTGTGATGAGCTTACTGTAAAACATGCATGATAACACCTAGAATTTGCCCCGTTGGTCCAGTCAACTAAGTAACGCTATCTCTTGATATGATCTTAGGCAATTTCATAGAGTGTGAACCAATTTGACATACACTTTTTTTGTGGCCTACCTTGTGAGTGTGTGAAGCTCTTTTGAACCCCCCTTGAGCCTTACCTTTCTTTGGAAGAAACTTGATGAAAACATGACCTTTCTTAAATCCACTACCCATAATCCTCGTGATTTGTGGTTGATTGAATAGCCAACTAGGTCAAAAGCCTAAGTTGGGGGTGTGGTGAAAAGAAAAGGCAAGTCAAGAAGTGCAAGAAAAGTCCCATTTAACCCATGGTGTTGAGAAAAATGGAACCCCTCCATATAAAAAAAAGGTAACAGAAAAGAAAAAGAAAAAGTTGTTTATTAAAGTAATGAGAAATGTCAAAAGAAATGGGGTTCCGAACAATCCATGGAAGTGAATAATGGGATGACTTATGAGCACTAAAGAAAATGATGAAAGAAGAGGAAATGGAGTGTTGAAAACACCACATTTTACGAGGATGAAAGTCACTGAGCCTAAATGACCATACCTTTAAACTCAGCCTCATTACAAGCCTTAAAAAGACCTTCTTTTTTATCTTGAGTGAGCTGAAACAATTGTTGATTGGAAAATACAGGAAAACCTATGGGTGAAAGCATGCATTGTGTTCTTCTTTGTGAGAGTGAGTGTTGCATTTCATTCCAGAATTTTAAATGATTAAACCATTGTGTGAATATGGAATCATTCTTCGTGTGAGGGAATTTGAACACTTTAGTTGAGCTTGAACTTGCATTTGAAGCAAGTATTGTGAGCTTGAGAATCTTTGATAATGGTGTGTCACAACTTAAGTCTTTGAGTATACAATTGATTCTTGCATGAGTAAATTGAGTCTTGTTGTGTACATTCATGATTGAGTCTTGTGTAGCACTGTTTGAAACATCCTTTCTAAACGGCTAAAATTGAGTTTTACTTGAGGACAACCAAAAGTAAGTTGGGATGTTGATGAGTGCACAATTTGGACTCATTTAGGGATATATTTTGATAGAATTAGTGTCCTCAAATGCATATTTTGTGTCAATATCTGATGAAAATCTTTAAGTTTTAGGTATTTAAAGTTTTAGGCAAAGCATGGACACTACTTGGCAAGAAGGAACAAGGAGGCTGAAAAGAACAAAGAAATGAAGGCCTGAAGATCGCCTAGCCCAGTTGGCGAGTCGACGATGGGCCTGGAGATCGCCTTTTGTACCAGTGTGTTGTGCCTTGAAGGAAAAGGTCAAGTTGGTGATAAATTGGAGCAATCAGCGTGTCGCTGAGCAGTTCCGCGAAGCAGTACCATATCGCCCAACGACTCAAAACGCGAAGAGGCTAAAGGCTAAAACAGAAAGGCGATGAAATTGACCAAACGACGGATCGCTGAGTGTATCGGCGATCCCGACTAACTTCGCCGAAGGGTCCTCCGTAGCACAAATTTTCAAACACTGTAAATACTTTTCTTAAATTCCTACATAATTATAACTATTATTATTAGAACCTTTTACAGTTTTTGAGAGAGTAAGTTTTAGAGGGTTTCAGAGACTTTGTTATAAGACCTTGAAGGTTCAAAAGGTTTCAACTCCAAGAAATTGGACTTGGGTCTTGAAGATTCTTCACTCTTGACGTGTTTTAAGACTTACTTTTAGATACCCAGTTGATGGAAACTGATATTGATATAAATTTTAATCTCTTCTACATGTCTAGCTGAATTCCAAATTCTTGGGGTGTGATTATGTGAATATGGGTTAGATTATCTATTGGGTCTTGCTTGTTGATGGTTTATTTGTTGTTTAGATGTGATTTGGTTTAGTAGTTGTGTATGAACTTAATGGAATTGTAGTTGCAAATACGATTTCATCTTAGTGTATTTGGCTTGCTCGAGAGAGAGGTCGTAAAACTAAGACTACTAAATTGATTGCCGGTGGTATTGGGTCGACTTGGGTTCATTTCGAGAGACTGAATCCTAGTCCATCTCCCACACATTCAGCTCGAGAGAGTGAATGATTGAAGGCAGAGGCTGTGCTTAATGCGGTAACTCGGTGTTCGAGAGAAACTGAGTTTATTCAGGGTAAGTTGCTGGAGAGAGAATATACCCCCACTATAGTCTAGCCTAGTCACAAATACTCAAAAAATTACTATCAAAAGCATGTACCTGATGATTTAGTCTATTCCATATTCCTATCACATCCCAAGAATCCCGTCTCTCTATCTCATTTTCATTATTTTTTCTTGTTTTTAGTTGTTAATTAATACAAAAAACCCATTGATAATTACCACTTGCATCACCCCTTAGATTTAGTATGTTTTTATTTGTTAATATTTACAGTTATGACTAATTAGAACTTAATTTTATTTTTCTATTAATTCTCAAAACTACTCCCTTGGGACTCGACCCCAACCCTTGGTTAGGTTACTTTACTATTGTACGATCGTAGACACTTGAACTGGAAGTTGTGTCTTGCTTACGCAAACATCAATTATATCATGATTATGTCAAGTTGCTCGTTTAGGTTCTCTCGAGATCCTATTTGACATGAACACCTAAGGGGTACTTTGGGTCATGAAAGTTCTTACTGGACCACAAGTCTTATATGACTTGCTGGGACTAATAGTTTGGTCACTTGGTTGTTCATTTGGATTCTATGAAAGTTTTTGTGTTTTGGAGCTTTTGAAATTTAAACGGTTGACTTCTATATAAATTACAGGAAGACAACCATAGAATGCACTTCTGACAGTTCCATTGGCTACAAAACGTTGAGTTTGGCTTAAAAAGACCTTCAGTGGATCCCAAGACTTCTAGTCTCATCTCGAGTGCCTTTGTAAAACTTTGCTTAAAAGAAAGTTTTGGGTGAGATGAACTTTTTGTTGAGACGACCTCGATTCGAAGTTTTGTCATCTCCGTTGAGTCTTAAATGCCGAATTAGTTGGATAGCATATTTGGTTTGCATTGGTGGGTCCCCAATCTAATTTTGAAGGCCCGATGGAGACTTCGAACTTTTATCCCAAGTGTTGATGTACCAGCTGTGAGGCTCGCACCTGCAACTTGGCTCCAACATAGTTGAATCCGCTCCAATAGGTTGGCTCTGTTTGTAGGTATCGCTTTTACGGACATGTCATCGCTCATGCGGGCGATATGTCATAATCTGATGATATTTTGACGTTTTGCAGTTATGAAAGCTAACGGACAAGGTAAAGATGAATCTACGAAAAGAGGAGAAAACATTTGAAAAAACTGTAAAACTCCCAGTTGATGATCACCAAGCACAATGGACGGAATTTGATACGCTCAAATTACACCTCCCTAAAGAAGTATAACCGATCGTTATCAAGTAAAGAACCCAACTTGTAGGTTGGGGTCGATCCCACGAGAAATATGGTTTAGACTTAACTTTAACTTACAATTATATTCGTTTAGTCAACATATTTCTGAGACAAGTAAGTAAAGGGGGGGGGGGGGGGGTTGTGTAACAATTAACTAATTGTTGTTTAGAGAGCAAGTGAGCCAGATTCGAACTTTAGCTGTTATCAATGAAAAAGAGTAACTAGGGTGTGTGTTCCCCATAAATTCATAACGCAATAATCCTAGCAATATCAATCATTTCCTAGTGTATTACACGCAAAGTGGTAAGTTAGGTATCCCTAAATCCTTGGTCTGACAAATAGAGAATTTCACCCCGCACCTTGGTACGGCCTACGTGTGTATACTTTACTAATCCGTACCTTTATCTCATATTAGACATCACATCAATGTATGACTTAGTTTTCACCCTCGCACCAATTGACATTAGACTATTAGATAGTATCACACTAAATTTATGTTGATAATTATTTTCTTATTAACTACCTCATTGGTCCGGCAAGTAGCAACAAGGCGAGTTCTAACATTTGCAACCGTTAAAAAGACTTCTAAACGAAAGAATTATCAATGCATGCAACAACACTATTCAAGAATTACTTAGTTAGTATTCATACTTTGTTAATCGTTCATGGTTTCCACAATTCATGGTTTCCACGACCCTAGTTGTGGATTTAGTTACTCATGCTAGAAAGAACACAATTCTCATAGTTGTATAAGAAGAATTCATGAACTTACTATTAGAGTAGAAGAAATCCAAAAACCCAACTTGAATTGCAAAGTTAAGATCTTCAAAATGAACTTAGGAAATCAAGAATAGCTCAAGTTGTAAAAATAATCTCCCAAGCAAAAAACTAGGACCAAAATAATAATGTCTAACCCTAAAATAAGAAGAAGAAAAGAACCCTAAAAATTATCCCCTTAAAATTATTATTTCTATGAACTATTTATAGATATAGAAAAAAAATCCTAAATAAAATAAATGAGTCCAAATAAAATTAGGAATCCAAAACCAAAAGCAATTAGATTCCTATTTTTTTCTAGCGTGAATAATTTGTTATTTCTGTTGCCGCCGCCTTCATAATAATAAGAACCCTCCGACTGCTGACACGTGGCAGCTACAGGCTGTTTGAATTGCACATTACAGCCGTCTATTTCTCTTGGCTGCCAAAAATTGACACGTGGTAATGGTGGATTGGAAGATTTTTAATTCTGCCGCAATTTTGTATCTAACCTACTTTATATATAAATATATTATTATATTAAATTTAATCCATTAAGTTGTCTTCTTGATTTTCTTCTTCAACATTTCATCTTTAATTCGTTTTAGCTTTAAACTTCTTCATTTTTCCAACAGTTTAATTCTACAAATAAAATATATTATCTAGCACAATCCATAAAATTCACGCTCAAAGAGGACAAATATAAATAATAAATATGAGAAAAATAATGATTAAAAATATGTATTTTGGCCTCACATTAACACCCCACACTTAAACTTTTGTTCGTCCTGGAACAAACATTAAAGGTCATCTCGAAAAATCAAAATAGGAATGTCATCACTTTGGTTAATACAAACAATTAGGTCATATACAAATTTCAAAATATCAAGTAGACTTCTTAATCATTATGCAAAGGCATCCAAATAAACAACAAACCTCTAACCTCCTAACCTCGAGGAATGACTTTGAACTCATCAAATATAAGTTTTCTCACCTACTCTCATCATAGAAAGTTAATAAAATCACCTATCTATCATGAAACAAGTGCCCTCACAAAAAGAAATAGTCCACACACTAAATTCAAAAGATTGAATATAAATTAAGGACTTCATATCAAGAACAAATCTCACACTCACAAATAAAATTCTCATGTATCCACAAAGAACCATAGGTTTGCCCATTATGTACATCTCCACTAACTAAGCAAGTTTGAATAGAATCAAATAGGACTTTAACGGGTTGTAATGTAGGCTAGGGAACGGGTAGGAAAACTATATAATAGTGACTTACACTTCCTTAAGCACTTTGCACTTTAAGACTTTATCACTCATTATTTTCTTCTCTTTATTTTCAGCCCTCTCTTCAATAATTATTTCACAAGTATTGCTCATCATCAAAAGAATGCTTCAATCTTAATTTTTATTTTTTCTTTTTTTTACAAATTTTTTTTTGAGGTTTTGCACTAGTCACCCTCAACTAAAGGCTTTGAGGCTCAAGTGACGTACACAATATCATTGGTAGGACCAGGGCCAATGTTTTAAACATACTTCTGAATTAGGCATCGTCAATTAAGTTTTTAAGCTTGGTTGAGGTGCACAATATCCACAAGGGACCAGGGCCAAAACAGAGTTTTCACACTTTTCTTCATTCTTCACTCATCAAGCATTTTCACCCTTTTTTTCAATTTTACGAATGTTTTCAACTTTTCTTCTCAACATAGTGCATTAAGAATTTCTTTTTGGATCAAATAGAATTATGGTATCAATAAAAAGGGATTCAACACGATCATGTGGTTTACAAGAAAAATTTAGGCTAAAAATCTCAAAAGGGTTAACTAGTGATATTATATCTGAAAAAACTAAAATTTACCAGACAAATCAAAGAAATTCTATTTTCATCTCCTAAACAAGGCAACACTTTTTATTTCGCTTCAATAACATCCAGGGCAAGTTCTATACTAAGATGCAAAACATGGAATAAATAAATTTTCACCACACATGGCACAAGTATCAATCAAGATGGATCAATTCCACTTCTAAGAGAGACGGGATCATAACAAACAACAAAATAAAATAAGCTATATACAAAGTCACAACCATGAGCTTAGGTGTCAAAGAGTCTGCAATAATCTTATCAATCAAGCATTCACAAGAAAGTACTACTAAAAATTTAAGCCTAAATAGCAAGTATCACACCACTCAAAAGGGTTTTTTCGTTTCTCTAAAAAAAAATTTTAAAAAAATTATTCCTAAAAAATAAAAGACACTCGGTTCAAAGGGACTATCCTCAGGAAAAGAACCGAAAACAAAAGCCAAGGAAGCCAACCTAACAAAAAAAGACTCAATAAAACAGTAAAAACTAGGAATTCATTTCTTCACCCCAGAATTAAAAATATGTTATGTCCCCAAAGCATCAAATAAAATTTAAAACAAGGGTTAGGAAATCTCCCTGAGGCCTTATGGCCTAGCTAGTAGCATGTTCTCTTTATTTTCATTAAGGGTCGAACGCACCCTACACTTAAGCTCAAATATGCACCTTTGCTTCAAATTTTTTTTTTGGGTACTCAAACTTCCTCTAATCTGCAAAAACAAGACAAAAAAAAGTGACACTAATAAAATAAAAATACACTAAGAAGTTACACTACTGATTTGGTTGCCTCCCAATAAGCGCTTAATTTAACGTCGCAGCACGACGCAGACACCTTAGTTACTCAGATTTCATCTCCTTGACCCTCTCTGATTGGATTATTGTGTACTCCTTTATTAGCCATTTTCCTCAAAGTTTTTCTCAATTCAGGATCATAGGGGGTCAAGAATTCACATCGACTCTGTGTACTTGGCATACACTAGAGTTGAAACCTGTAGAAAACAAAACTAAAAACAAAAACGTTAAATTGGAAAATACTTGACTATAGTTCAATAATGTAGTTAAACTTAATATAAAAGCCTTATTCCCCTTCAGCGGCGCCAAATTTGATACACTCAAATCACACCTCCCTAAAGAAGTAGAAGCGACCGTTATCAAGTAAAGAACCCAATTTGTAGGTTGGGGTCGATCCCACGAGGAATATGATTTAGACTTAACTTTAACTTACAATTATATTCATTTAGTCAACGTATTTCCGAGACAAGTAAGCAAGGGGGGGGGGGAGGTTTGTGTAACAAATAACTAATTGTTGTTTAGAGAGAAAGTGAGCAAGATTCGAACTTTAGTTGTTATCAATGAGAAAAAGTAACTAGGGTGTATGTGTTCCCCATAAGCTCATAACGTCGTAATCCTAGTAATAGAAATAATTTCCTAGTGTATTACATGCAAAGTGGTAAGTTAGGTATCCCTAAATCCTTGGTCCAGCAAATAGAGAACTTCACCCTGCAACTTGGTCCGGCTACGTGTGTATAATTTACTAACCCTTACCTTTACCTCGTATTAGACATCACATCAATGTATGGCTTAGTTTTCACTATTAGATAGTATCACACTAAATCTATGTTGATAATTATTTTCTTATTAACTACCTCCTTGGTCGGGCAGGTAGCAACAAGGCGAGTTCTAACATTTGCAACTGTTATAAAGACTTCTAAACGAAAGAATTATCAATGCATGCAATAACACTATTAAAGAATTACTCAGTTACTGTTCATATTTTGTTAATCGCTCATGATTTCCACAACCCTAGTTGTGGATTTAGTTACTCATGCTAGAAAGAACACAATTCATAGTTGTATAAGAAAAATTCATGAACTTACTATTAGATAGAAGAAATCCAAAAACCCAACTTGAATTGCGAAGTTAAAATCTTCAAAACGAACATAGGAAATCAAGAATTGCTCAAGTTGCAAAATTAATCTCCCAAGCAAAAAACTAGAACTAAAATAATAATGTCTAACCCTAAAATAAGAAGAAGAAAAGAACTCTAAAAGGTATCCTTTTAAAATAATTATTTCTATGGACTATTTATAGTCATAGAAAAAAAACTAAATAAAATAAACGAATCCAAATAAAATTTGGAATCCAAACCAAAAGAAATTGGATTCCTTTTTTTTTCTCGCGTGAATTATTTGCTATTTCTGTTGCCGCCGCCTTCATAATAATAAGAACCCTCCGACTTCTGACACGTGGCAGCTGCAGGCTGTTTGAATTGCACATTAACATCCGTCCATTTCTCTTAGCTGCCAAAAATTGACACGTGGCAATGGTGGATTGGTAGATTTTTAATTCTGCCATAATTTTGCATCTAACCAACTTTATTTATAAATACATTATTATATTAAATTTAATCCATTAAGTTGTCTGCTTGATTTTCTTATACAACCTTCCATCTTTAATTTGTTTTAGCTCCGAACTTCTTCATTTTTCCACCAATTTAATTTTACAAAAAAAATATACTATTTAGCACAATCCATAAAATTCACACTCAAAAAGGACAAATATAAATAATAAATGTGAGTCAAATAATGATTAAAAATATATATTTTGGCCTCACATCAGAGTTCCAAATATATTTGAACCTCACCCAAAGTGACAATTTTCACATATGAAAATATTCAAGATAGGTCGGCGAAGTTATATTCAATTTTCACCTAATCTTTTAGGGAAATTATAACTAGCCCAAAGGAGAGAGAAAATATATCTTTTGACATCTTTTGAATAGCTTTTATCTTTTATCAATTTTTAGAGTTTTGAACAACTTTGTAATTGACAATCAAGGGTTCAATTCAAAGTGGGTGTTGAAGATTATTGTTGATTATCAATACTTTAATAGATGAAAACATAATTGGTTCAATTTCTTTCCCTGTTATGATGTTTGGCTAAAGCTTCAATTCTAGGAGTGTGATTATTGAGTTGGGATTTATTTAATTTAGTGGGTCTTGTGTCTTGCTATGTTTTTCTACGGTTCATTCATGGTTTTGAGCTATTTAGTGTGAGGCTAATTTTTGGGTTAAGATTGTAAACTTAATCCTACCTTAGATCCTCGATTGATGCTTGAAAGAGCAATTGAAGTGTGTAAATAGTTTAATGCTTGTAAATTAGGTTTGGTCATTGTAGTTTGCTCGAAAGAGAAATTGTAGGTCAATTCTAATTTTCAAATTAGCTTGAAACAGAGATTTTAGTTAAGTATTAAGTTTATTTTTATTTTTCATAGATGAGATCGAAAAGAGATTTTATGATATGATACTTTGAGATCAAAAGAAGATTTGTGTATTGATGATTACCTAGCATGCACTTGTACCCCTATTTGATGTTGATACAAAATCCCACACACCTAGATTGTTCTTTACTTGTTTACATCCCTGTTTTAGTTGAATTGTTATATTTGATCCGAAAACCCTTTCTTAAATTTGGTGGAATCATCCACCCATTTCTACTAATTGCTACAATGAATTTATTTGCACTTTTAATTTGGTCATTGAATTCTTACATTTAGATCTGAGGAATTCAACCTCGATTCTTTTGCTAGGTATTTATATTACTACCAATCTCTTACTCATTAATTGTTTTAGTGAGTCATTTGAGTGTTATCAAAATTGCCACCAATACCAGGGAGTTGTAGCTAAGAATTCAATTTGTTAAGTTAAGTTGTGAACTTGTTTGTTTGTACTTATATTTGGTGTTGTTGTTGTGCCCCTTTTTGCAGGTGGAAATATGAGCAAGAATGGAAGTGATGATGCTTGTTTGGTGTTGTTGTTGTTCTGCCATCATACTTTGATTATAAATCCCTCACAAAGCTTGCAACAATGGAGGAATTTGACCTAGCTTGCCTCTCTTCTTCTTCTTTACTTTCTAGAGAGAGAATTTCTCGGAGGGAATTGGGTTCTTTGGTGAATTGAAAATAATGATTTAGAATCCCTTAAATAATGGTATAATAGCTTTATATAGGTGGTCTAATTACTAATAAAATGACACCACTTAATAACTAATTAATTCTAGAACTTTCCCTTAACCCCTAACTTAAACAAGTTAAGGACTAAGGCTGCCTCACCCACGAGACCACGCCCACGGACCGTGGGTGGGTCCACGGGGTGTGTTGGTCCTCTGTGGTGGCCTGCAAGTCCATTTTTGGGGTCTTGACCCACAACCTCTCATCCACGGGGCGTGGGTCCACCTACTGCCCATGAATCCCCAATCATGGGTGGACTGTTTTTGGGAAGATTTTAGGTAGTTTCTAGGGTCCTCCTCAAGGACCCTTGGTTGGTCCTTGGGGAGTCGTACCTTGACGTTTTGACCCTAAACCCTTCATTCTAAGTACGGGAGGTCAAATTCACAATTCTAACCCTCACATTAAGCTCTAAAACCCCCACTTAAGGCTCTAGTTTAGCCTACTAGATTTCGGGTGTTACAAAACCACACATACTGGTAGGCATCATCGATCAACTCGATACCCACTGCATAATATAAAGAAATCAACTAGAAGAAAACATGCAATAAGAAAGTATACCTCTCAACCTTTATCCTCCTGCATTTGCCGTCCTCATTCTCCTTAATGCACTAGAACACTTGACTATAATCCCCTAGTCTATCACCCGGCATCGCTTTGTTCTTGATCATAGCTTAACCGTTCTATCTCATAGAGGAGTTCACGAATACAACCACTACCAACCCCACCAATCATTCTCTGCATGACCTCGCTTCTTTAACATCACAATTCAGCCCTTGTCCACGTAGTATATTCTATCAAGGCTCGCTAACCGTTTCAATTACGAACCCCCTTCCCAAGGTAGGACCTTGGTACTTATGCCTTATGAACACTACCTCACTTCTCATTATTTAAGTACACATACATCCCCGATAATAACACCTAGATACTAGGTCTCCACATACGAGACCACATACCGATGGGCACACTCATTTGCAGTCAATTCCAATAAACGGGATATAAGCCATTTGTTTACAACAAAGTAAACACACATCTACAGGATGCATAATTGAGTTTTCATTTAGGAGCAACATTCGATTTCTCAATAGCAATGACAGGTAGATATGAACGCAATAATCACAAATGATTCTCTCATGGAAGCCACACCCAAACTGTTCGTGTGTCAGAATGTGACACCTGATCCAATATATATGTGTCGAAACGTGTGACACCCGATCCAATGTATATATGTGTCGAATGGTGACAACCGATCCAATGTATGTGTCGGAATGTGACACCCGATCCAATATATTTGTCAAAACGTGACACCCGATCCAGTCAGCACAACCATAACCATTATCACAACCACAATGAACAATCACATAGTCACACAGTTAATTAAGGATTCATGGTATGTAATTGTCCATACTTAGTCGTTTCATTAGGTTCAGTTCATTTTTCTTTATTCTCATACATGCATGCAAACAATAGAACTATTAACAATCATATACAATGCAAAACTTGAAGTCAACCCATCATCTAACCCTTGTTCACAAGACAAGGCTCTTCCTCATGGTACACATCATATTTAGCCACTAGGGTACATGTACAATCATCCCTTATCCCTGCCTGAAGGCCTAGACATGGATTCTACCGCCAATTTACATTATATTATCAATGAGCACAAATTTATGACTATTCCATTGAGTAAACCTAGCCTACATGGGAGCCAAGTAGTTGTAGAGGGATTGTAGCTCCAATCTTGGCTTTCGTACAATGAGACAGTGGAATTTGGCTGGGAATCCATGAGTTGTCATCAACCTTTCTCTAGAAATCTATTTCTACTTCCTTCCTAAGCCTAAAACAGCCTTTTGAGGGTTTCTGGGGTGATCCTCGCCTTTTTTAACACTTAGGGTAAAAGGAGAAAATAAGATTTTGCATCATTAACTTATGCCCCCGACCATTCCACTCTGGCACGCCCCATCTCACTGGGGCGCCGTCGCGACATCATCCTTGCTCTGATGGGATGGTGGGCCTGATTAACTCACGATGTTTTCCCTTCATAAGTTACTATGGTTCGGGTTATTACAATAGATACCAATTTACCCCTCGTTCTTCCCCGAATGACAGGTGGAGGAGTAAGCACAAGCCAATTTGGATTACTTCGAAACAAACGGATCGGCCCATCACGGAACAATGAAAGATAGTGGTTCCCAAGGTTTAAGTACAAAAGGGTCTTTACCCAGGGAAACAACTTAAGGAAATGAGGCAACACACGGAGGACAAAGAGACATGCCCATTTGCTTGGAATGACCCCGCCAGAGCGACAGGATTCCCACTGAAGCGAGGCCGCTGTGGCGGGCAATCGAAAACAATTCAGAAGGGGCAATGGGAATGGTTTTCCCATTTCCTGATATTCTCACTCAAAAACTCCAAAACTCTCTCAATTGCTTCACTCTAAACGTCAAATTTAAGGTAATGTTCTTGCTCCTTACTCTATTTACTTCAATACTTGCTTAACAAAAATTGCATGAAAGGAATAGGTTGGGTAGAATGGCCTTGGGGTAGCTTTCAAAATGTTTACTTGGATTGCTTGATTTAATAAGAAAATGTAGCATGGACACTTCCCAGACGTTCACAATGTCTCCAAAACGTTTTTAGTATAAGGATTTCATGGTAATATAACTGAAACTGTTCTGAAATGGTTGGTGGAAGTTGAATAGGTTCTTGGTGTAAAACTTGGATTCGAGCACCATTTAGGGGTTCTATTGCTAGAATTTTTGCATATTTAGGTACTAGGGTACTCTAGCTACACTAATCTGATGAATTTTTTTCTAAAAACGAGGTCTTGGGGCAAAGGGCGCCCTGGAGTTAGTTCTAGATGAAGGTCACTCTGGAGGGAATCATCCCGTTGTAGCGGCTTCCCTTCCTTGTGTTGTGGCGGATCCTAGCCACTCTGGTCGGATCTCGCAGAACAGTGGCCTCATTGCCACTTCAAATAGAAATTTCCTTTTTCCTGTTCCCAGGATTAACTAATTCTATGGAGTCCTAATGTGTACCTTTCAAGAACTATGTAGGTTTGTCTACTATGGCTGGAATTAATGACGAATACTCTCCTTTCATCCGGTTTCCCAATGCTCCAATTTGGGAGAGACACCATGATCACTGATATACCAAATTCTTAGACGAAAGGAGTTTCTACTTGTTGGGCTTGCGAAGAAAGTCCCCACCTTCCATGCCCAGCTGATAGAGTTTGGTTAGGGTCCAATGATCGAGGCTCCCCTTTCCGCGCACACTGGCTGGGTGAGGGAGTCATATGCACTACTCCCTACTATCCGCTGGGACGATCCTCACCCCACCATCTACATTCGAGGAGTCAAGATCCCCATGAGCACTCAGTTCATCAATACGGTGCTCGAGATGTCAGAGGTCTCCAACTCAGAGTACGAGACCCAACTGAGGGAGATGGATTTGGTGTAGCTGTGGGACACACTAGATGAGGCTGCACGTCGGGATCAGGTCTACTGTGCTACTACGGAGGGCACTCACTGGTCACCCGATGCTGAAAGGTGGCTGCACCTGGTTTCTAGGAGGATCCGTGCGTCGGGCAACCGCACCGACGTGATGGCTTGTGCTATGCAGGGGATTGGACTGAATGTGGGGGCTCAGATCATATCCTAGTGGAAGATGTTGTACAGAGGCAACAACAAGGCATTCTTCCTGCCTGGACTGGTGACAGCAATGCGCAAGCGGGCGGGTGTGCAACCCCTGGACACTGATGAGGTACTTCCTATGGATCCCCTTTTTCATCCACTTTTGATCAAGCTGCCCTCTACCCAGGGAAGGAAGAGAAGAAAGGAGGATGGGGCCGGCACCAGTGGAGCAGCGGTTGAGGCAGATGATGGTGGAGAGGATGATGACAAGGTTGAAGACGCCCAACCTACCCAGTCTCAACCCCCGCTTTCAGTCCCTTGTAAGGAGTAGGACCTGGAAGCCATCCAGAGTAAATTTGGAGGCTTCCATGCTAGCGCCTCGACTGCAGTTCAACCCTTCACTGCCCTTGAGGTTGAGATACTCTATCGCTAGCTGCGATAAGAGAACAAAAAGAACGTAAAGAAGGATCGTCTGATGGGCCAAATGTGGAAGACCCCTAAGGTCATTTTCTTTTGCGTCACCCCCTAACGGGAGCTTCCCAGGCTCGATTTGGAGAACTTTTGAGAGTTTCCCTGATTGAGTGAGTCATGGACTGGCGAGACCGCTCTGGCGGGGGACTTTCTGCTCTGGAGGTCTCGCCCTGGCGGGAATGATCCCGCCCTAGCTGCTCTGACAGAACCAGTTTCCAGGACAACTATTCCTGGGGGTTCTGCCTGTTTCTAAAGTTTTTCATTGAATCCCAGGGCCATAACAACCATTTAGGATAACCCTCTTAGATAAGATAGTCATTGTCCACCCCGAGTCAACCCAGCAGTATACACACCAGAACCATTTTTCCACTAATCTAACACAACAAGCATGCACATCCTAAGAATATGCCTATTAACCACACGGTTTATAATAGGTTGCAACACATTTCAAGGGAACCTTCCATAACAACAAATTTCTCTATTATGCAATAATAGCCCTTGTTCTTACATGGTTCCCGACCAATCCTAAGTCCCTTGAAACTGGAGTTTCCCCATAGTCACAAGTCGTTCTTTTCCCTTGACATATTTATTAATGGTAAGTTCATGCTCAAGTAAGAGTTGCACTCCCTCTCGTAAGTATATCATGTCACACGTCCATAATTTGTTTAGGGACTATATTATAGAATTCAAGCAGGTACACTTCACATCAAGAGTAATTCAAACAACATTATGCACATAATCACAATTTCAAGCTACATCAAACAGGTAAGCCAAAATTATTAACTTAATTCACTTCATGGATGACCATTAGCTGATCATCCATGCACTTATACACCCTCTAAGGCTAGACACCAATTAGAACCTTCTCGGTTCCAATTTACCTTGCTTGTGTTCCTTCAGCCGCGACTACGACATACAGTTCACGTTGTTGAGATTCTAATTGGAATCTAAAGATACCAATTGGACTCAACCCATACCAAAAGCGACAACCCACACGACAAAAGAAAAGAAAAATGGAACAACTTCCTAGAATGCTTCGTAGCTTCTTGAAGATTAGATGAGGACGTCAACACACCAATCCGCAAGAGTCTATTCCACATTTGCTCTTATACTGGGAGACCAACAACCTGGGCTCTGATACCAATTTGTCACGACCCAACCCATCTGGCTGTGCGAGCACTTACTCAAATACCTAATTAGGAGAACCCTTAATTCCCAAACGGTTAAAAGCATGCGGAAAATTTACATAATAAGGAGGATTAAAAATCCAAAGTTAAATTGAAAAATAAATAACACCCAGTGATCTAGTCTAAATAAGTACAAGAGCTTCTAAGATTTCTGGGTATAAAATACATTAACGAATGACACAACTTCTACTAGAGAGAAGGAAGAGTAGAAGTTGATGGAGATTGTCTTCGTCTTCACCTATGAAACATCACAGACCTTGCAACTAGACTATGAAAAAATGCATAGCAAGAGTAGTATCAGTACAAACCATAAGCACTGGTGCACCTCATTGGCCAACCCGATACCCACCATAATATAAAGAAATCGACCAGTAGAAAACATGCAATAAGAAAGTACGCCCCACAACCTTTATCCTCCTGACTTTACTGTCCCCATCCTCTTTAACGTACTAAAACAATTGACTACAACCCCCTAGTTTATCACCCTGCATCACTCCGTTCTTGATCACATCTTAACTGGTCTATCTCATAGAGAAGTTCCCGAATACAACCATTACCAACTTAACCAACCACTCTCGACATGCCCTCGCTTCTTCTAGATCAAAATTAAGCCTTTGTCCACCTAGTATATTCTATCAAGGCTCGCTAACCATTTTAATTATGAACCCCCTCTCCCCTCCCAAAAGGTAGGACCTGTGTACTTATGCCTCATCAACACTAGCCCACTTCACTATTCTCATAAATGACTGCATACAATAGAACCATCAACAAGCATATACAATGCAAAACTAGAAGTCGACCCATTATCTAACCATAGTTCACAAGACAAGGCTTTTCCCCATAGTACACATCATATTTAGCCACTAGAGTACATGTACAATCATCCCTTTATCTGTGCCAAAAGGCCTAGACATGGATTCTATCGCTAATTTACATTATATTACACAGTGAGCATGAATTTATGACTATTCAATTGAGTAAACCTAGTCTACCTGGGCGGCAAAAAGCGGTAGAGGGATTGTAGCTCCAATCCTTACTTCCAGACAACGAGACTAGGGAATATGGCCGGGAATCCGTGAGTTGTTGTCAACCTACGCTAGAAATCTATTTCTCCTTTTCCCCAAGCCTAGATCATCCTTTTGAGGGTTTCTGGGGTGATCCTCGCCTTTTTTTGGCATTTAGGGAAAAAGGAGAAAATAAGACATCGTGTCATTAAGTTCTGCCTCTGACCATCCCGCTTTGGCGCACCCCATCCCGCTGGGGTGCCGCCACCGTAGTGGCATCATCCCAGCTCTAGGGGGATGGTGGGCCCAAGTTACTCACAGTTTTTGCCCTTCATAATTACGATGGATCAGATTTTTATAATAGATACCAATTTACCCCTCATTCGTCCTCGAACGAGGGGCAGAGGAGTAAGAACGAGTCAATTTAGAGTACTTTGAAACTAACGGATCGGCCTATCATGGAAAAATGAAAGATATTGGTCCCAAGGTTTAGGAACTAAAGGATATTTACCCAGGGAAATGAGGGAACACACAGAGAAAAAAGAGACGCTCCCATTTGCCTGGCCTGACCCTGCTAGAGCGGCAGGATTTCCCCTGAAGCAGGGCCGCTGTAACGGGATTCCTCCCACTGTGACGGGAGTCCTCCCTCGAAAATAGTTTAGAAGGGGGAAAGGGGAATGGTTTCCCCATTTTCTCCTATTCTCACTCAAAAACTCTCTCAATTGCTTTGTTTCGAATGTCAAACTTAAGGTAATGTTCTTGCTCCCTACTCTATTTAATTCAATACTTGCTTAACAACAATTGCATGAAAGGAATCAGTTGGGTAGAATGTCCTAGGGGTAGTTTTAAAAACGTTTACTTGGGTTGCTTGATTCAATAAGAAAAATACAACATGGACACTTCCCTTACGCTCACAATGTCTCCACAACGTTCTGAGCATAAGGATTTCGTGGTAATATGACCGAAATGGTTCCGGAATGGGTGGAGGAAGTTGAATATGTTCTTGGTGTAAAAATTGGATTCGGGCACTATATAGGGACTGTATTGCTAAAGTTTTTGCATAATTAGGTACTACAGTACTCTAGATACACTAATCTGATGTAAAAATTGCTAAAAAAGTGGTTTTGGGGTGAAGGGCCGCCATGATTACGCCTTGGAGTTAGTTCCAAATGAAGGCCACTCTGGCGAGCTTCATCCCACTGTATCAGCCTCCCTTCCTTCCATTATGGCAGGATCCTGGATGCTCTGGCGGGATCTCGCAGAATAGTGACCTCTTTGCCACTTCAAATTGAAATTTCCTTTTTCCTGGGCCCAGGATTGACTAATTCTATGGATTCCTAACGGGTACCTTTCATGAACTATGCAGGTTTGTCTACTATGGCTAAAACTAATGCGGAAAACATGCCTTTTGTCCAGTTTCCCGATGCTGCAAGTCGGGAGAGACACCATGATCACTAGAATACTAAATTCTTATTCGAGAGGGGTTTCCACTTACTGGGTTTAGCAGAAAAAGCCCCTACTTTCCATGCCCTTCTGATGGAGTTAAGTCGGGGTCCACTAATCGAGGCTCCTCCTGCCCCACGCTCCGGCTGGGTGAGAGAGTTCTATGCACTACTCCTTGCTGTCTGTTGGGACGATCCTCAATCCACCATCTGCATTTGAAGAGTCGACATCCCCATGAGTAGTCAGTTCATCAATGCGGTGCTCGAGGTGCCGGAGGTCTCCAACTCAGAGTACGAGTCCCGACTAAGGGAGATGTATTTGGGCTCGCTGCGGGACACACTAGTTGAGGCTACATGTCGGGATCAGGTCAACTGGGCTACTACGGAGGGCATCAGTAGTACTCACTAGTCACCGGATGCCAAGAGGCGGTTGCACCTGGTTTCTAGGAGGATCCGCCCATCGTGTAACTGCACCGATGTGACCTTTCCTCACGATCTAGTGGTGGCTTGTGCTATGAAGGGGATTTGACTGAATGTTGGGTAATAGATCATATCCGAGTGGAAGATGTTCTACAGAGGTAATAAGAAGGAATTCTTCCTGCCTGGACTAGTGACACCGATGTGCAAGCGGGTGGGGGTGCCACTCCTTGACACTGATAAGGTACTTCTCATGGATCCCCTTTTGATCTCGCAGCCCTCCACCCAGGGAAGGAAGAAAATAAAGGTGGACGGGGTCAATAGCAGTATAGTAGCGACTGAGGCAAATGATGGAGGAGAGAATAATGATAACGCCGACGAAGCCCAACCTACCCAGTCTCAGCCTCCGCTTTCAAGCGCTCGTGTGGAAAAGGACCTAGCGGCCGTCTGAAAGAAATTTAGAGGCTTCCATGCTAGTGCCTCAACTACAGTTCCACCCTCCACTGCCCTTCTTAAGGTTGAGATACTCTGCCACCAGCTGCGATGGGAGAATAAGAAGAATATAGAGAGGGACCGTCTAATGTGCTGGATGTGGAAGGCCCTTAAGGTCATTTTATTGTGTGTCAGCCCCCAGCGAAAGCTTTCCAGGCTCGAGCCGGAGGACTTTCGGGAGTTCCCCTAGTTTAGTGAGGCATGGACTAGCGAGACAACCCCAGGGGACATGGAGGCCGATAGCAACACTTCCCATTCCTATGGACCTTGATTTGATTTTGCCCCTCTTAAGCATGTAATAAACAATATTTCTATTTTTCTTGTGCTTTTCCTTATGCTTTTTGTAAGCACATGGATGTTCGTTTTCGCTTTTCTCATAGCCTTAATTAGTGTTAGGTAATTATAACACATTGTTCTATTGATGAATACTAATTAGATTGCAGGAATTAGTCCATGCATATGTGAACAAGGGCAAAACAGGGGAGGCAGGGCTGAGATTGTATCTCGCCCTGGTGGGAATGATCCCGCCCGTGCGGCTCTGAGGGACCAGTGTCGAGGACAACAATTCTTGGGGATTCTCCCCGTTTATAGTGTTTTTCATTGACTCCCAGGGCCATAACAAGCATTTAGGATATCCCTTTTAGCTAGGATAGTCATTGTCTACCCCGAGTCACACGAGAACCCTTTTTCCACTAATCTAACACAACAAGCATGCACATCCTAAGAATATACATATTAACCACACGGTATATAATCGGTTCCATCACACGTCAAGGGAACCTTCCATAACAAAAATATCCTCTATTATGCAATAATAGCCCTTTTTCGTACACGATTCCCCACCAATCCCGACTGCCCTGAAACAGGAGTTTCCCCGCAGTCACAAGTTGTTCTTTTCCCTTACCCTCTTTATCAATGGTAAGTCCATGCTCAACTAATAGTTGCATTCCCTCTCGTAAGTATATCATGTCACACATTCATAATTTGTTTAGGGATCACATTGTAGCATTCAATCAAGTACACTTCACAACATCAGTTATTCAAACAACACTATGCACATAATCACAATTTCAAGCTACATCACACAGGCAAGACAAAATTATTAATTTAATTCGCTTCATGGATGACCATTTGCTGATCATCCATGCACTTATACAACCTCTAAGGCTAGATACTAATTGGAACCTTCTCGGTTCCAATTTACCTTTCTTGTGTTCCTTCAGTCGTGACTACGATATCCAGTTCACGTTGTTGAGATACCAACTAGAATCTAAAGATACCTAGTGAACTCAACAAATAGCACAACCTACAACCCACAGGAAAAGAGAGAAAAAATAGAAGAACTTCCTAAAATGCTTCATAGATTACTGAAGATTAGATGTGGACATCAGCACACCAATCCGCAGAAGTCTATTCCACATTTACTCTTGTACTGGGAGGCCAGCAACCTGGGCTCAGATATCAATTTGTCACGACCCAACTCACCAGGCCGTGAGGGCACCTACTCTAACACCTAAGTAGGAGGACCCTTAATTCCTAAATGGTTAAAAATATGCGGAAGATTAAAAAAAATTGGAAATAAAAGAATTCATGAGATTTTTACATAATAAGTAGTTTTAACAATCTAAAGTTAATAAAACCCAGGGATCTAGTCTAAATAGGTACAAGAGTTGCTAAAATTACATTATATAAAATACAGTAACTAATCACACAGCTTTCACCACAAAGAAGGAAGAGTAGAAGTTGTTGGAGATTGTCTTCGTCTTCAACTATGAAACATCACTGACCCTGCAACCAGACTATGACAAAATGCATAGCAAGAGTAGTATTAGTACAAACCACACGTACTGGTAGGCATCATCGGTCAACCCAAAACCCACCACATAATAGAAAGAAATCGACCAGCAGAAAACATGAAATAAGAAAGTACACCCCTCAACCTTTATCCTCCTGCCTTTAGTGTCCCAATCCTTCTTAACGTACTGGATAACTTGACTACAATCCCCTAGTTTATCACCCTACATCACTCCGTTCTTGAACATAGCTTAACCGTTTTTATCTCATAGAGGAGTTCTCGAATACAACCACTACGAACCCGACCAACCACTCTCGACATGCCCTCGCTTATTCTACATCAAATTTTAGCCTTTGTTCACCTAGTATATTTTATCGAGGCTCACTAACCGTTTCAATTATGAAACCCCTTCCCAGGGTAGGACCTAAGTACATATGCCTCATGAACACTACCCCACTTATCAATATTTAAGTACACATACAACCCCTCTAACCCTAGCCGATAATAACACCTGGATCCTAGGTCTCCAATTACGAGACGAAATACCAATACGCACGCTCATTTGCAGTCAATTCTAACAAACAGGATATAAGCCATTTAATTACAACACAGTAAACACACATCTATAAGATGCATATTTGAGTTATTATTTAGGAGCAACATTCGATTTGTTAGGCTTGTAACATAGGCTCAGGCTAGGGAATTGAACTTTTGGTTGTGTGAGTGACTAATACCTTGGCTCTCCAAAGTTTCATTCGCACACAACTTAGTTTGAATGATTCCCTCCTTTTTCATTTCAGTACATCCCAACAACCATTATTTTCTCTTTCTTTTTCTTTTACTTTTTTTTATATTGCACATTTCTCATGTTCAAGCGAGTTTTTAAACTTTGTGCCTTCAAGCTGACTGAGTGAACCTTCTTTTTCTACTTTTCCTCTCTGTTCGGGTTGTAATCACCCTCAACTTAGTCTTTTGGCCTGAGTTGTGGCATCTTATTTTCGGATACCCAAGGATATGATATCAACCGGGTAAGAACAAAATTAGTTTGTAGGCTCAAATTGGGTTCAAGTGTTATTCTTTTTATTTGGTTGTTTGTTTTTGGCTTTCAGTGGGCTTAGCAAAAATGGCCTACTGATCCTTTACTATCCAGTTATTCTCAGATCCTAGCAAGACTACTCGGGCAAGTTCTAGTCTCTAAACCTAGCGTTAGACTTCAAGCTAACCTTATACACACATGACACAATATTATATTTTGTAGTTTCTTAGTTCACCAATTTATTTATCAGACTAGCAATGTCCAACCCATAAGTATATAGGATGTCATCTAAAGAGCTTAGCAGTTAAACGTCCAGGCTAAGACATATTTATTGGTTTTGCATAGAAAAACAAACTCCATTTCGGTTGATGCATATCTTAACACAGAAAAAATTCACAAAATAACACAAAGAACACAACACAGATCCAACCTTTATACACATAGGTTGCTCACCACACCCTCTCCAAACAAAAATGACTTTGCGCTTAAAGTAAATAAAGAGAAACAATATAGGGTTGTGGGGAGGGGTCATACCTACGGCACACTAGGTGCCTATAGTTGGAGCAGTGTCGGCACCTTTATCAACGGGTGCACTGTAAGAAACCTGCATTGGATCAGCTGGACCAGTGGAAGTAGGAGTGGGTATGGCACTGCTGGAGGCTCCCACCAACAAAGCATCTCGCTTATGTTGCTCATGTGCTTCTTCTTCTCAAGCCTTTCTCCTCGCCTCCTTGCGGGCCTTCTTGTTTTGTCTCCTTTCTTCTTTAGAGAGGTCCTGTGGCTGATCCTCATCAGACTCCTCGGCCTTGTCTTTTCTCTTGCCGGATCTGCTTTTAGTCAGTTCACCCTAGAATTCATCAAGGCCCTGAGTAGAAGGGGGTTCACTAGAAAAGCTCATTAGGGACTTCAGGACAACCGAGGAAGGCACACTGACTGTCTTGTCAGCCATTTTAGAATTTCGACTTTCATTTCAGCCAACTATGTCTTCAAATTCTCCGCATTCAACCACCTGGCAGCCTACAACTGATTTTGCACATGGTCCTCAAGTTCGTCCATTCTACTCTTAAAGACAACTAATTATGTTCGCATCTCATCCTTTAGCCTCTTATTTACAACTAATACATCCCGCTGAACTACCTAAGGTAGCATGATCACAATCTGATCGACTAGAGCACGCGTATGCCTTTGATCTGCAATCAATCTTTCAAAAACTACAGTGGGAATAGTGAAGAAACAACCTGTAGCTTGTGAGGCTGAAGCTAGAAGTGGTACTCTTGGAGAGGGTTGTGATGATTAACCTTGTTACGGACCTCTATCAGCGTGTGAAATGTCAATTTTACATGAGGTACGACTGTCAGTGGTCCCACTGCTCCGGTCTTTTCACCAAAGAGATTATACGCAACATCTTTGATTTTGGATGCCGCAGTGAGCTTGTGAGCCTCAGTCCATTTGTCCACTAGCTTATTTAGAGGGATGTTTTCTTACAGACACAACTTTCGTATCAGACAGGGAAATGGCAGACTGACTCTCTCATTTAATGCTCTGTCCCGCGTTTCTGTTGTGATGATTTGGCCCACATTTACTAGGTAACCAGCCATGATGCAAGCTACCAATGATGCAAGTGCTGGTGACTTAGTATTATCATTAGTTGTAGGCCGCAATTGTGCATAAACAACAGCCCATCAAACTTTGGCCGGAAATAACAATGAGGCTTTAGTAATATTCATATGTGGCCCTGTGACCAAAATGACATTCTCACCCTTTGAAGCAATTATCCCAGCAATCTAGCGCATGAGCCGGTCTCTCGAAGTCGGATCCTCCATCTCAGTCTCACTCGTGACTGCATTGTTTACCCTCAAAAAGGCCGACAGAGGCTGGTGGTGTGAAATTTGGACCATGTAACATCATGTTGATTGTGGTCTAAGATATATCAACAGACTTGCCCTACACCATCACATAATTCAATGGTCCCCATATGCTGGCAGCCGCCTTCTGATCTCTCTTTGCAGTTTCAGTCTCAGTAAAAAAATTCATCGGTGTCGCTGCATAAGAGGCATAAAATTCACTGGTGATGTGTCGGGAGAACTTCCCAGGAGAATTTTTCAACCATCCAAAGTGATGCCCTAGGAAAATTCTATGGATATCTCGAAATGCTTGGATATCCGATACAACTACTCGAGTCTCCGGTATGATTGGTCGACGACTAATTTTGCCCGACTTGGACACGATCCCATTCTTAAAGAAGTCCTCTGACCTGTCCACACTCCACATAGAACAGTAGCAATGAATAATCTATTGCCTCACCACCGGGTCAGATTCATGTAGGTGAACATATTGGAGCATTCCAACCTCGGTGCTGTCATCATCATCTACCTCTTTATCACTTGCCTCTTCCTATGCTCCCGTTTTTGGTTCCGCTCCAACCTGCAGTGGAGGAACAACTACAGTCTCCTGAGACCCACTAACAGACTCTTCACTGTTACCTGAGTTGCTATCAGAACTGTTACCAAAATCCTCACTGCTTTTGGAACCACTGCCAGATACCTCACCACTCCTGGATCTACTACCCTCCTCTTCAGACTGGGAAGGAATGTCCTGAAAAATGGCTCTCGCCGTCTTTGATATAATAGCTTGACAGTGCTCCTCGATAGTAGTGTGGACCTGTACCTCTGAGCTACTAGATTTTGCTGCATTATCACTTTGCGTTGGAGAATAAGCGGGTGAGGTATGAGGCGGTGCAGTCTTTCTTCGTGGAGCCATAGTACCTAGGAAGAACAAAACACAAAACGTAATTAATAATTGAATAAAACAAAGTGACACACTAACGGGTACGTAGACTTCCCCGGTGTAACTACAACGTGATGCCTTACCTTAAAACTGAATTTACTGTACAGAAAATAAATAAATAAATATATATATATATGTATATTTATTTATTTTATACAGAAGCCACCATGGGTCGTGGTGGGTACCACGGTCTGTGATATCCTTTGTGGTCTTGAAACCGTGTGGCAGTTCACTGGTGACACTATGATGGAGGCTATCACGGTCCATGGTTAGGACCACGGTCCATTAAGTCCCTCGTGGTAAACTTCCAGTGCCTCAACAACACCCAAGTGTGGTTCACGATGGGTTTCACGATTTGTGCATTCTTGTACGATCCGTGAAACCTCTCGTGTACTTACACTTGGGCATTGTTTTGACCTATTGCTATCCAATCCAAATCGATCGCTTCCAAAACATAGGTCCTAACAATTTTAGCACAGCAGTACCTATTTGAACACACATCACACATTTTAGGCCTGCATATCAATGATTTATCCTAACACGATATAGATCCAACTATGCCCACATACAACTACTTCCAATCTTCCACAATTTAGAACATTTTATCCCTTAAATCCACATGATCATAATTCAATTACTCATTTCTGAATTAATTTCACTATCCACACTATCATAAACAACAACCCCCTCACAAATTAAACATACCCACGATCTAGAATTCCTTATTTCATTAAACTCAACATACTCACATCAATTTACTACCAACAACAACAATTTAGCACATAATAATCCTCAAATTTGAACAAACAAAGTAATTCTAACTTGCCTATCGATAAGATCAAACTTATAACAAGATAATAGAAGAACTTACTTCGATTTGGATAAAAAATTTTGCCCCAAAAAAGAAACGAGGAACTTCAGTTCGATTTCTTTACAAGAGAGAACTAGGGTTTTGAATTCTTGATGAATTGTGAAGTTATGGATGTTACAAAATCGTTTAATATCCTTTAGAAACTTTATGGATGAGAGGGAAGAGGAAGAAACCGACCCTTGGCGCTTTAAGAAATGAATATAACATTTAAAATCAACTTTCCTTGGTGCGCGGGTCTGGTCAAGTTACTTGTACTGCTGGACTAAATTTGACAGACCATGATGAAGCTCATGGTGAGCACCACGGTCCGTGGGAGCATTTGTGAGATGGACTTGGACAAGAAAACTAACCTGAGGATCCACGAGAGGCAAACGGTCTGTCTAAGGTTAAACGGACCGTAAACCTTATGGGAGCATTTCCAGTAGGTCCCTTGAAGATACTGATAATTGAGACGGGCCGCGAAGTTGCCCGTCAAGGGATCCCTACACCCAGCTCCTCACTTCTTTCTTCAATTCTTTCATGTACACACCAGCACACGGTGACACTATAAAAAGAATGAAAATATGCTAAAATATAAACTACCTCTTACATTTACAATCTTTGGTTGCCTCCCAAGCAGCGCACAATATAAGGTCACGGTGTGACGAATGTTACTTGATTACTCAGACTTCATCAAGCTTGCATTCTTCCATTATCTTCTCTTCCTCCGGGACTCCCAAGTATGGTTTGATTCGCTGACCATTGGCTTTGAACATTTCACCCCTGTCATTTTCAAGCTCAATAGCACCTAACTAAAATGCCTGAGTGACCTTGAATGGCCCAGACCATTTAGATCTTAGTTTCCTAGGAAACAGACGAAGTTTAGAGTTGAAAAGTAGTACCAAATCACCAGGAATGAAGGTCATTTTCTCAATATGTTTATCATGATACAACTTCATCCTTTCCTTGTATAGGGCATACCTCTCATAAGCCCTCAAACGAAACTCATCCATCTCATTAATCTAATCCAGTCGCAGGTTCACTGTTTCACACCATATGAGGTTCAACTTCTTTAAAGCCTAGAGTGCCTTATGCTCCAGCCCAACAGGAAAATGACATGCCTTTCCGAACACCAACTGATATGGAGACATACCAATAGGTGTCTTGAAAGCTGTCTGATATGCCCATAGAGCATCATCCAACTTTCTTGCCTAATCTGTCCTGTTGGCATTCACTGTTTTTGCAAAAATAACCTTGATCTCTCTATTCGATACCTCTACTTGGCCATTTGTCTGCAGATGATAGGGTGTTGCCACCTTGTGTTGTTTAACCCCATATTTAGCCAAAAGAGCACTAAACACTTTATTGTAGAAATGGGAACCTTCATCACTGATAATTGCTCTAAGTGTAACAAACCTTGAGAATATGTTCTTTTTCAGAAAACCAACGATGCTTTTACCATCATTTTCAGGTAGAGCAACTGCCTCAACCCATTTAGACACATAGTCTACTGCCACCAGTATGTAGTTTTGCTCATAGGAGCTTACAAATGGTTACATGAAATCTACTCCCTACACATCAAATAGTTCCACTTCCAAAATGGGTGTCATTATCAATTCATTCCGACGAGAGATAGCTCCTTGCTTCTACCATACATCACACCCCTTAACTAGATCAATTGAATCTTGATGGATTGTACGCCAGTACACTCTGAAGTACCTTGTGGGCTGTTCGAGCACCTTCATGATGACCACCTACTAGAGAGGAGTGAAGGCTTCTAAGATATGCATCACCTCAACCTCAGTTATGCACTGCCTGATAATATTATCAGCACACACCTTGTACAAATATGGTTCATCCCAAAAATATTTTCCAACATCATGTAGGAATTTCTTCCTTTGCTGGAATGTTAGCCCTTAAGGCATTAAATCGCTGAGAAGAAAGTTAGCAAAGTCAGCAAACCAAGGAATGAGATCAAGAGTAGCGGCTAATGTCTACTCATCTGGGAATGTGTCATTTATGTATAACTCAAGTTCCTCCTTTTTTTCTGCCTCCAGTCTAGACTGGTAATCAGCCACCTGATTTTCACAACCTCTTCTGTCTTTGTTCTTGAAGCAACAACACCCATCTGATCAATCTCGGCTTTCCATCTTTCTTTGCCATGAGATATCGCAGTACTGCAGGATCTGTGTGGGCTATCACTCTAGTGCCCAACAAGTATGCCCTGAATTTCTCAAAAGCATATACCACAACCAATAGTTCATGTTCAGTAACAGTGTCAATGCGTTGTGTACCATTTAGTGATATAGATCTTATTACGGTTTTGCCCCAACACAACTCCCAAGGCAGTACCACTGGCATCACACATCACCTCAAATGGTTCCACCTAATATGGTCCAATGATTATTGGGGCAGAGACCAACTTCTATTTCAGGCATTTAAAAGTTTTAAGGCATGCATCATCAAAGGCAAATTTCACCTCTTTCTCTAACAACTTGCACGAGGGATGTGCAATTTTTGAGAAATCCTTGATGAAACTCCTATAGAATCCTGGATGGCCCAGGAAACATTGAACACCTTTCACACATATAGGTGGGGCATACTTTTCAATTACCTCAATCTTCGCTCTATCAACCTCCAGTCCCTTTTGTGACACCTTATGACCTAGGACTATGCCTTCCTTAACCATGAAATTGCACTTCTCCCAATTCAACACCAAATTATCCTCATTGCATCTTTTTAAATCCTTGGTAAGATTCAACAAACAATCATCAAATGTGTCACCTACCATAGAATAATCATTCATGACTACCTCCAGAGTATCCTCTACCATATTTGAGAAAATGGACATCATACACCTCTAGAAAGTTATTGATGCATTACATAATCCAAATGGCATGCGTTTGAACGCAAAAGTACCATAAGGACATGTAAAGGTATTTTTCTTCTGATCTTCAGGAGCAACTAATATCTAGTTGTACCCACAGTATCCATCTAAGAAATAGTACCACCCTTTTGCAGCCAACCTGTCAAATATCTGGTCAATGAATGGCATTGGGAAGTGGTCCTTCAAGGTCCACTTGTTCAGCTTTCTATAATCCATGCAAACTCGCCATCAGGTGACTAGTTATTATGGAATAAGCTCATTCTTTGCATTAGCTACCACTTTCATACCAACCTTCTTGGGCGCACACTACACTAGGCTTAACCAATGACTGTCAGATATGGGGTACACCACCCCAACATCTAACCACTTTATAATCTCCTTTTTGACAACCTTTTGCATTGGTGGATTTAACCTCCTTTGGTGCTCTATGCTCAGGTTGCAGTCCTCCTCAAGTGGAATCTTATGAGTGCAGATACCTGGAGGTATACTAATGATGTCAGTAATAGTCCACCCAATTGCCCTTTTATACCTTATCAAAACATTGATCATCGCTTGCACATGTTCATCATTCAAATCTATAGTCACAATGACTGGCAAAGTATTGTTATCACCCAAAAAGACATACCTTAGGTGATTGGGTAATTGTTTAAGTTCCGGTACATGCGGCTCCTTAATGGATGGTTTTGCTGGAGAATTTTGCCTATTTTTCAGATCCAGGTCTAATTTCTTTGGAGCATAAGAATGTGCTCTCATGACCTGTAAAGCATTCACAGTCTCGACATAATGATTTTGGTAATCTTCTTTGAAATTTATTAGCAAAGCTGCCAAGGTTTCAACAACAAATTTTTCCTCGATAGCAGCTCCCGATTACCCTTCATCAAAGACCTCTATCTTAGACACCACACTCATGTCTTGTGGTTGCTTCATAGACCTTCAATTCTTAAATTATACATCTTCATTATTGAGCTTGAATTTCACCTCTCAACTCTCAACATTAACCAAAGCTCGACCTATAGCCAGAAATGGCCTCCCCAAAATTATGGGAACCACAAAGCCCACCTTGCAATCGAAAATCATGAAGTCTGCCGGGAAAATGAAATTGTCCACTTTTACAAGCACATCACATAAGATCCTTACAGGTCGCTTCACTGACCTATCATCCATCATCAACCTCATCGCAGTGGGTTTTGGAACCCCCAAGCCCAGTTACTTGTAGATGGCCAAAGGGATTAGATATATACTTTCCCCTAGATCGGACAAAGCCTTTGCAAACTCCAATGATCCAATGGTGCAAGAAATAGTGAATGCACCTGGATCCTCTTTTTTCTGCACCGGAGACCTTGTAGCAATAGTACTACAATGATGGATATTTTTAGTTAGTTCAAAACTTACAGCTCTTTTCTTTGTGAAGAAGTCCTTCATGAAATTATCATATCCTGGCATCTGCTCCAAAGCTTCAACCAACAGGATGTTCACTGATAACTGCTTTAGCATACTTATGAACTTTGCAAACGTCCCAAATTTGGCTTTCTTCTAGAGTCTTTGAGGGAAAGGAGGAGATGGTTGCAATATCGTAAAGGCAAAGTCACCATAACTTCTTTTTCTTTCCTCTCCACTGGCTTAACTGTTAGTTGAGCCTCATCTATATCATCAACATGTTCAACTTCAACCTCTTTTTCGTCATTTCCCTTTGACCCTGTTCCTGTTCAGTACCTGTATATTTTTGCTCAAAAATGACCTTACTGCTTATAGTAGTGATGGCCATGCAGTGTCCATCTTTCTTGAGATTTAGTATAGTGTCACTTGGTAGTGCACCATTCTTCCTCTGGTTTAGTGATGCTAATAGTTGTCGCAATTGTTGCTTTATCTTCTTGATGGAGGTAGTGTGAGAATCCACCAGTTGACTCATGCTAGAGAAGTCAGCCTTCATTTCTTTCACACCTGCATTAGTTGATTCCACATTTTACAACACCTTAGCCAACATATCTTATAGTTTGGACCTTCTGGAACTACCACTTGCATGATCTTTATTACCTGGGGGTACATACACACCATTGCGGTCATTCCTGTAACTATCTCTATTTTGCAAGTCGCCTTGTTCTCTATTTGCTAGCCTGTCATACTGCCCTTCTCTGGAGTAGTTCCGACCTGTATTTCTAGAATTATATCCTTGGTTTCCCGAGTTATAATTCTGGAAACCACCTTGATTTTCCAAGCATTTTTCTTCCTCATCCAAGTCAATATCTTGATCTTCATACCTGTTTGAGGCTCCTACAACATTCACCTTCTCAGAACCTGCCATTATATGCCTCGTGAATAGATCCATCTGGGTTCTCATGTGAGCCATATCATGATCCCTTTCTTCCTCTCTTCTCTTTTGTTCAGGTGAAAGCTCAAAGGTGAATCCCAGATCTCCCACTTCAGCACACCTGGTATGCCATGCTCTATTATTCTTTGACACTTCATCCATTGGCTGCATGATTTTTGGGAATGGCTTCCTCCTGAATGATCCACCACAAACTACATCAAAAACAGGCTTAGTAACATGATTTAGCGATCTATAAAAATCCTATTTCAAATGTCTCTCAGTGAGTCCATGGTTTGGGCACTTTTTTAGCTTTTTGTTGAATCTCCCACCAAGTATCATGCATTGCTTCCCCTGGTAGTTGCTTGTGTGCACCTATCTCATCTTTCGTTTGTAACTTTTTTGATTCAGGGTAGAATCATTCCAAGAAGGCCTCTTTTAATTCATTCCAGATCCTGATAGAATCATCTGGCAGCTCATTCAGCCAATTAGTTTCCTCCCTAGTGAGAGACAATGGAAATAGCCTCAACCTCAAAGCCGTCTGACTGACCCCAGGAATTTGCTGTGATTTGCATATTGCCACGAAGTTCATTATATGTTGATTTGTATCATCACCAGTTGCACCTTTGAACATACCTTACAAGTTCAGCAATTGAATCATTTTGCTGGTGATTGTAAATTTCACACCTAGAGGTAGTGCAGGTAACACTATTGCTCTGGTGGCTCAAGCTTCGTCCAAATCTAAGTCATCCTCTGCGAACACCTGTGAGCTGGTTGATGTGCTAAACCCGTTGGAGCTAGTAGTTGGCGGTGGAGAGGAACTATTTCTTACACTCATGTATGTTCATCCACCACCCTAGGCGGGTTGTTCACATCATGTTTCTGAGCACCTCTTACTGCGGTCTCAGTCTTAAGTCCCAATCGTTGCCTCTGAGCCTCAAGTTCATGTGCATTCACCATCTTATGAATAGTTTTCCAAAGTTTCATATCGTAAGGAATCAATGGAACTCCCTTACTTATGGTATTGGGCATGCACATTCCAACTTACCTGTATAAGACACATACAAAAAACAAGATTGTAATGACCCGTAAAATGAATAGGTGAAACTAGAGCCTAAAGACTTTGTGTGTGAGTTGTTGTGGGGTTTCAAGTTGTAGAATGTTGTCCCGAGCTTAGGTTGAGGGGTTTAGGGGATAAACGTCAAGGTACAACTCCCCAAAGACCACCCTAGGGGTCCTTAAGGAGGACCCTAAGCCTAAACCCCAAGACCCCAAGAAAACCAAAAAGCTATTTTTGTGGGATGACCTACGGATGGGGACCTATGCCCCGTAGGTCCATCCACGCCCCGTGGATGGCCTTCGTAGGTCAAGCCCCCAAAATGTGAGTTACTGAACCAAACCACCGTTTGCTAGAATGGCCCATGGTCCCACCCATGGTCCATGGGTCATGATTGTTTGTTGTCAAATGTCTCGGCCAAGGTGAGGGCTATTTGGTAAATTCATTTTAAGGTGAGTTTAGTTAATAGACGGTTCTAATTGATTTATTAAAGTATTTTAAGGGTTCTTAAAGTATTAAACTCTATTTTAGAATTCATTATTTCAAATCACCCCAAAGTTAGAAACCTCTCTTCTCAAAAGTTCTCTCTCTAGAAACCTCCATTGGAGGTAAAGGATTCAAGCTTCCAAGGTCAAGACTTCAAGTTTTTCAAGGGATCTTTTTGGGATTCTTCCATAAAAGACATGATAGTCTTCATCCTTGACTTAGTTTCATTCAAGGAGCCAATTTCAAAGTTGATTTCAAGTCTCCAATGTTTCCCCAAAAACGCTAGTTTTCAATCTTGGCATGGGTTTGATTCCAAACTATTTTCAAAGTCCTTATAGCATTGAATTATGAGTGGATTGTTGTTTTCAAGATAAATTAAGATGATTTCTTCCTAGAACCCATGTTTTCCCCCAAATTCTTAAGTCGTGAATTTATATTGGGAATCGGTTGATTATGCAAGTATGTTTAATTGTTGATGTTTATATTGGATTAGTTATTGAATCATGTTAGTTTCCTTATCTATTGTGGTATCTTAGATTTATGGGTTGATGTTGATTCATAGCCCTAAGGGGCAATTTCATGAAGGATTATGTATGATTATGATGTGAAGTATATATGTGTGTGATCTCAATGAAAGTGTCATGCTCATATTTAGAATGTAATTGCATTATGATTGAATGTTATTTCTCAATTAACACCTATGAATGATGAAGCTATATGTGAAAGGTTATTCTCACATACACACACTCATGAATGACTAATGAATGAAGTTTCTATGATTATGTTAATGATGATGGGTTGATTGAAAGGCTAATCTCAATAGTACTCTAATGAATGATAATGACATGTTGTGAAAGGACTTTCTCACAATATGAGATTCTTAGTTGAAAGGTTATTCTCATCTTTGAATCTATGAGCTATCTTAGCAACAATCTCTTATACCATAATAATGAATGTTAAGTACTATGTGGAGAATAATTGTAAGCACCGAGTAGATATGAATTGAGATAGACGCTCATCCGGAAGTTGAGGCAGGGTATCTAGTAACAATCACTTGAGATGGATGCTCATCCATGAGTTGACGTGGGGTATCTAGTAGAAATCTCGTTATCCCATAACTATGTGCCCACATATGTCTAGCTAGTGGGTCCACCTAAGCTAAAAGTAATGGTCCTACCTTAGGCCAGTAGGAATTCCTTATATGGTGAGGGTGATACCGGGATTCCATGAATTGCTTACATGGTCTATGTTGGTTAAGGCTTACCCCTCACAAAGAATGTTAATGAACTATGGATTCTCAATAATGAACTACTTAGTGTGGGTGGTAGTATGGCATGTCCTCCATGCATTGCACAAGTAGGCTTTGAAAGGGGTTATGGTGTGTTCCTTTATGTTATAATGTTAAATGAAATGAATATGCTCTTATGATTATGCTAATGGAGAATGTTGGTTTAATGTCTAATGAATGAAGGTGTTCTTAATGAAGCTAAAGGGGGGATGTTGACTTATGAATGTAATGCAATGATGCATGCTTTACTTGGATTGTATTATGAGTTACTTTCTTGTCATGACTTATTGAGTATGAATGTGCCTTGTCTATGGTGACTTCAAAGGAATACTTAGTGTGAGTAGTAGTATGGGATGCTACTTATACATTGCACAAGTATGACTTAGGGTTGTCCTAGATGTTGGTCCTAATATGTTGATATGACTTATGTAATGTTTATGTCTCTTATGTATGAGTATTGAGTAAAGATGGAAAAACTGAATGGTAAGTTCACTTTTGATTGCCTTAAGTGGTATCCAGTGTGGATGATGGTATAGGACACTATTCATACATTGCACAAGGTATGGCTTGGGGTTACTTGAGGTGAAAGCTTAAGGTAATGAAATGTCTTATATGTTGATTATGTTCTAATGTGGTGAAATGACTTGTATGTTGATTATGTCTTGTATTATGCCTCTTATGCTTATGTCATGAAGTTTTCTCAAAATGGCATATATCATGACTTTCAAATAAAATGTCTGTTTTAAGCATGGTTTTGCATGGCTATCATACTTAGTACTTAATTGTGCTAACCCATATTGTTTACCTTTATGAAGTGTAGGGATTGGTACTCGGTTTGACTCTTTCTAGTAGAAGCTTGGATTTGAGATTCTTCCAAGGCAAAGCGGTATGTCCTCATAAATCTAGCATAAGTATTGTATTTTCCATTTCTTTCATGTAATGGACATTTGTTAGTCTTTCTATTGTAAAGAGCCATGTCCCTACTTTAGTTTTCTAGATGTAATTTAGATGGCCATATGAGACAATAGACTTCTGCTATTTTCAAATGTTTTAAATGAAGTTCTGATTGTATGGATTTAAAGAAAGGTTTTAATTCCGTACCATTTTCCTTATATCGAATGTTATGAATGCTATGAGGCTTGTACGAGACTTTTCAGAGTCTTGTACGTTGTGTCGCCTCCGGTGTATAGGCTCGGGTCGTGACAAAGACGTAAAATTAGGAAATATAACTACTATTCGAATAATTGCTAGTAAAACACTTCTGAATTGAAATTCCTCGGCAGCGGCACCAAAATTTGATACGTCCAAACTTACACTTCAATTAAGAAGTATAAATAGTCAAAGTCAATTTATAGAACTCAACGTGAGTTGAGGTCGATCCCACAGAGAATTTCTTTACAGAAATAGTTTCACTGTCGCCTTTTATTCAAATGTTGTTATTATTTCCTAAATAAGGTAATTGTGAAATGTAAAATGGGTTTAGTTGTAAGGTTCACGTAACCAATATTGTTTGAAATATCCTGATTATCAATCAACATAATGTTCACTTCAAGGTTGTGATGATAAATGAATGGAACCACGGTTGTGTTTCCTATGATGTTACATCTAGTGTTGATTCATGAACGAGTTTCAAGTAATTCATTCTTTGCAAATTTCAGGAGAGTTAGGTGTATCTAACATTTCTGAGTCTTATTAGATATCTTTCCACTCAAATCCTCTCGGTATTAGAGTGTGACTCAATTTTACCCTCGCTTAGTTTACTATCAAAGATCTCTTCTCTCGAACTCAAACTTTCACTCTAATTCAATAGTTTAATTAAATTTTTTCCTAACTATCAATTTTCTCTCGAATAATTAATAGATACAGTCTAGTTCTAAAGTGTGAACTCATTAGAAGCAATGAATAACATAAGTTGTGTTAAGTTCTGCAAATATGAATCACCTTCTACTCGTTTTACAAATCTAAACTCAGATTTTAGTCACAGTTCCCACAACCCTAGTTGTTGTGTTTATCCACTCATACCTTCAATTAAATGAGCAACAATATGTAGTAGATACATTAAAAAGAATCACTTACAAAGATTTGCAAATTCAACGAACACTTGATATTCAGAAAACAAAAATCAAACTTCCAAGATCGATTAAATGTTAATCGATAAAAACTAAAGTGAGAATATTTAGAAAGTAGTTACTCATTCCAGATATGATGAGATAATTCAAAATTACGACCTAATGAATTCAAATAGTCAGTCTAAAAAGAGTCCTACTAAAAGTAGGACTGTAATGTTAGGGATTATGACGGGCAATATGACAACCCGTCAAAGGCTTCAAGATCTGTGAAGCCCTCCGTGGTCATTACTTGGGCATTCTCAAACACACCTCTTCAAGGCCTGCACACTGGTAACCCACCAGGGGCGACACCACGGACCGTTACAATGACCACGGTCCATCTGGGTGTCTATCACGACCCAGGGGTACCCCCTAGACATAACACGACGTACTTGACCCCGAAGAGGTCTCATACAAGCCCTTAGCATAATCATAAACATAGGTAATATATATGATGCAGAATTAAAACTTTTTACAATCAAAGTCTTTTCATTTAAATCAAAATAGGAGTCTAGACCTTGTCCCATTAACCATCTAATACAATCGAATCAAAAGGGTCACAGCCCTTTACAATAAAGTCTCAAAGTAGAACTATACGAAAGGAAACTAGAAAGAATAACTCTTGTCCTCGAACCATGAGGTCTCAACAAGGCAAGAAGAGAACCAATCCACGCCTTCAACCAAATAGAAGTAACTTCAACCACTCAGACCTACACTTTGTGGAAAAAGGTTGAAAATATGGGTTAACACAAAATTGTACTCACAATGGAACCATGCATAAAAATCCTTAAAATATGCTTAAAAGGGACATTTAGTTTAAACCATGCATTTATCAATTTTAGAAGCCATCATGCACATTTGTGAAGAAACAAAAGTCACGCCATATCATAAGCAACCCAAGACTATACTTGTGCAATGCATAGGTAAGATCCAATAATCCTACCTAGTACTAAGTGCCACCTTTAGGTCACAACATCATGTATATCATACCTTGACCTCATCAGTTGCCAACATTCATAAGAAATCATACTTAACAACAATTAATACCATACATGCATAATTCATAAGTCTTCATAGCATGAGAGGACCTCACCACAAC
Organism: Solanum verrucosum; assembly: GCF_900185275.1. Lineage (NCBI taxonomy): Eukaryota > Viridiplantae > Streptophyta > Magnoliopsida > Solanales > Solanaceae > Solanum > Solanum verrucosum. Next base: position 1,058,440 of record NW_026020341.1, on the reverse strand, counting down.
CACTCTTAAATAATCCTTGTCCAATGCATAAATGGAGTCCCATACCCCCACTCATACTAAGTAGTACCTTTTAAGAAGTCATAGTTATTGTCCATTTCATATTCTTGTCGTAATTCATATTCTTATCATATAGGGAAATATGGCCTTAACCGACATAGACCATATGATCTACATGGAATCCGGTGTCTTACTCCCACGCCGAAAAGAGGTGTCCTCCTTGCCTAAGGCAGAACTAACATATTATCTTTTAGGTTGATACAGTAGCTAAAGACCTATGTGGGCAGATAGTTATGGGATATGGAGATTGCTACTAGAAACCAAGAATTTCTAACGTAAAACGTTTCCATCTCATGAGATAACTTACTTTGGGAAACCGGACTTTCTAACGTAAAAGCATCCATCTCATGTTCCTATCCACTCGGTGTTAAGCATAATTCCCTTTAAAATTCATATTAAGTCTTTACTTAATTTCATGTTTATGAAAGAATGCACTAGGCACTCAAACCAACATAACATCATAATAGCTCATAGATTCATTAGGTGAGAATGTCCTTTCAACCTTAAAATCGTCAATATATGAGTAAACTTTTCACATCATATTCATAGTGTGTTCACGTGAATAGCCTTTTAATCAACACAGAAACATTATCATATTCATAGACATTTCATACATACTCAGGTGTAAGGGGAAGGGGAGAATGATCTTGCAACAATACCACAATTACACAGTAGTCATAGGAGCTTCACTATCTAATTCTCAACAACATATACAAACCCTCATAATTTGCCCTTCAAGGCTATGAATAAAACTCAACCCAAAAATCTAGAATTTATATGTTAGATAGGGGAATATAATTATTCAATAACTCAATCAAGATAAACATAATTAATTGACATGCTTCTATTAATCAATCAACCCACATCATGAATTCACAATTTATCAATATGGGGGATTCATGGGTTCGTGGGGAAATTTGATCATAAAACATCAATTACTCATAAATTCAACCCTAATCCACCATAATCAATCATAATCAACCATAATAAAAATTGAAAATGTTTTAAAAGAGAACCCATGACTTATATTTAAACCCTAGGTTTTGGGGAAATTAGAAGCTTTGAAATCAAGTTTTGAAGGGACTCTATGGGTGAAAGCTACCCATAGATGAAAAGCCACCATACCTTGATTAAGACTCTCCAAGAAATTTGAGGAGGAACCCTTGAATTTTCCAAATCCTAGCTCCCAGGATTTTTGGGTTTTCTTGGGTTTTCTTTTAGATTCTTTAAAAGTGACTTAATTGGGGGGAAATTTGAGTCTAAAAGGCTTATATACTTGTTAGGAAAAGAATATAATAGTGAGGGTTCAATTTTGGACGACTAACTAAAGACCCTAAGACTTGGACTTAAAATCTGCCTATGTCCCGTTTTAGCTCGCCTAATGCATCTCTTACGTCGCCAAGGGCACTAGGCGACTTGCCTAATGGACCCTTGGCTCGCCTAAAGTTACAGAATTCTCCATAATGGAGCCATTTACTTGGGCGATGAGGGGGGTCTTTGGGCGATTCGCCAAGTGGGTTGGCGTGCCCCGACCTAACTCGCCTAAAATTACAGAAACTAGGTGTAGGGGAGGCTGCCCACTAGGCGAAGGAGGGTCCTTTTGGCTGATTGCCAATGTCTTGGGTGATGGTGCTGCCCCATCACCAGAAGGTCCATCACACCAATTGATTTCCTTCACTTTTCTTAGGTGATTTAGGCCTTTCCCCTCTCTCTAGACTCTTACCCCATTCATTTTAGCTCTAGTTAAGTCTACACATTTCTGGAGTGTTACATTATCTCCCCCTTGGGAACATTTGTCCTCGAATGGTGATCTAGACACCCTACGGAAACAAGACTCAAGACTAGCAGCCCATCAAGCACGCAATATCCAAAATAATGCCAAATGCAGAGTAGGAAACATTAACTCCATCTCAAACATAAACAATGCAACATAAAGAAGTAGGAGCTACATCCACAACCCATTATGCACAAAACTCGTCATTTCATATAAACATGGGAGGAAATACCTTCTCTAACTTAAGGCAAGCTCAACACAACATCATGGAGTCAATATGCCATTTCATCACAAGCATAACTAAGCATGTTCATCAAGACATCTCATGAAGTCAAATATGCACTCATCCTACTAAAAATCCAAACCAACAGGAAAATATAAATCATGAAAACTCAATTTATGCTAAATATGAATTCTCACAAAAACATGCATATCATAAGGAAATCATAAAGAACACATATAGCACATGTGACTTCCCAAATCAACAGACTCAAGAGAGACTACTTACCTCAAGCTTGGGTAGGAGTAGGAGGAAAAAGATGAGGATAGCGGGACTTCATGTTGGCCTCGGCCTCCAACGTAGCACCCTCAACTAAATGATTCCTCCATAAAACCTTCAAGGAAACTACTTTCTTATTTCTCAACCTTTTGACTTGTCGGTCTAAGATATCTACCGGAACCTCTTCATAAGAAAGGTTCTCATCAACTCCCAAATCTTCCAAAGGAATGATAGTTACCAGATCACCAATGCACTTCTTGAGCATAGAAACATGGAATACCGGGTGAACCGGAGCTAGTTCATTTGGCAAGTCTAACTCATAGGCAACTTTCCCAACACATTTCAAGATTTGATATAGGCCTACGTATCGGGGACTAAGTTTCCCTTTCTTGCCAAACCTCATCACACCTTTCATAGGTGAGATTTTTAAATAGACCCAATCATTGACTTTAAATTATAGATCCCTCGTTCTAATATCGGCATAAGACTTTTGCCAACTTTGGGTCGTCCTCAATCTCTCTCTAATGAGTCGGACCTTCTAAATGGCCTCATAAACTAGTTTGGGACCAATTAGAGCAATTTCACCCACTTCAAATCACCCAACCGGAGATCTACACCTCCTACCATACCATGCTTCGAAGTAAGCCATGGAAATACTTGAGTGGTAACTATTGTTGTAGGCAAACTCTATCAACAATATATGGTTGTCCCAATTACCTTTGAAATTTATAGTACATGCCCTCAACATATCCTCTAAGGTTTGAATGGTGCGTTCCGCTTGACCATCTGTTTGAGGGTGAAAAGTTGTGCTAAGCTTGACCTTAGTACCAAGCCCCTTTTGAAATGCCTTCCAAAAGTGTGAAGTAAATTGAGTACCCCGGTCTAAAATAATAGACAAGGGAACCCAAGAAACTTCACTATCTCCTTGATGTACAACTGGGCATAGTCTTCCGCTGAAAATGAAACCTTGACGAGAATAAAGTGGGTGGATTTTGTCATTCTATTTATGATGACCCAAATGGAATCATGTTGTCTTCTAGTACGAGGAAAACCCACTATAAAGTCCATGTTCACATCCTCCCACTTCCAAGTGGGAATATCTATATTTTGAGACAAACCTCTGAGTCTTTGATGTTCGTTCTTAACTTGTTGACAATTTGGACATTTGGCTACAAAACCCACTATATCCTTCTTCATGTCATTCCAATAATAGACTTTCCGTGGATCACGATACATCTTGGTGGCTCCCGGATGAATAGAATACCGCAAACCATGAGCTTCTTCTAGAATTTGCTCTCTCAAGCCATCAACATCCGGAACACATAATCTATCTAGGTACCTAAGCACCCCATCTCCCCCTTGGGAGAAAGCCTCAAAGGACTTGTTGAGTATCGATTCTTTCAACTCTACTAACATGGGATCAAGGTCTTGCTTGGACTTCACGTCCATTACAAAGGATGATTCGGAACCATTATGGACCATGACACCACCCTTGGTGGAATCCACTAGTTGGACACCTAACCGGGCCAACCTATGTACATCACGAACTAACTCCTTCTTCTCAAACTCTTCATGGTCCACACTACCCATGGACAATCGACTTAGGGCATCCGCAACTACATTGTCTTTGCCAGGGTGGTAAAGGACACTCATGTCATAATCCTTCAAAGGCTCTAACCACCTTCTTTGTCGGAGATTCAAGTCTTTTTGGCTAAACACATATTGGAGACTCTTGTGATCGGTGAACACATCAACATGTACCCCATATAAATAATGCCTCCATATTTTCAAAGCAAACACTACCGCCACTAATTCAAGATCATGGATCATATAATTCTTTTCATGGATCTTAAGTTGCCTTGAAGCATAGGCAATCACTTTACCATATTGCATAAGGACACATCCTAAAATCACTCTAGAGGCGTCACAATAAACCACAAAAACCATCGGTACCCTCCAGTAATGTCAACACTGGTGCGGAAGTAAGTCTATCTTTCAACTCTTGGAAGCTTTTCTCACAAGCTTCCGACCACACAAACTTAGCCTTCTTTTGAGTTAAAGCTGTCAACGGAGAAGCAATGGAGGAAAAACCCTCAACAAACCTCCTGTAGTAACCGGCAAAACCCAAAAACCTTCTAATATTAGTAGGAGTTAAAGGTCTAGGCCAACTTTTGACTGCATCCATCTTCTTAGGATCTACCTCTATACCCTTACCCAACACAATATGACTAAGGAAGGCTATGGACCTTAGCCAAAACTCACACTTACTAAACTTCGCATACAATTGGTGGTCTTTAAGGACTTGTAGTACAATCCTCAAATGGTTCATGTGCTCATTTTCACTCCTTGAATAGATCAAACTATCATCAATAAATACTATCACAAACATATCAAGATAGAGTCTAAACACTCTATTCATTAGGTCCATGAATAACGTTTGGGCATTGGTCAACCCAAATGACATAACCACAAATTCATAGTGACCATATCGGGTCCTAAAGGCCATCTTGACAATGTCAATCACTCTCACCCTTAATTGATGGTAACCCGAACGAAGATCTATTTTGGAGAAATAGTTAGCCCCTTGAAGTTGATCAAACAAGTCGTCAATCCTAGGAAGGGGATACTTATTCTTTATGGTCACCTTGTTCAATTGGCGGTAGTCAATACATATTCTAAGGGACTCATCCTTCTTTCTAACAAACATTACAGGAGCACCCCAAGGAGAGATACTTGGTTGAATAAATCCCTTGTCTAGAAAATCCTTGAGTTGCTCTTTCAACTCTTTCAACCTAGCCGGAGCCATTCTATAAGGAGGAATGGAGATAGGTTGCGTATCTGGCAAAATATCAATGCCAAAATCTATTTCCCATTTGGGAGGAATGCCGGGCAAGTCATCGGGAAAGACTTCCGAAAACTCACTCACCATGGGGACCGACTCTAAGGAAGGGGTTTTGGACTCAACATCCATAACCCTAACAATATGGTAGATACAGCTCTTGGAGATTATTTTCCTAGCTTTTATACAAGAAACAAATTGACCTCTAGGGATATAATTCCCTCTTTTCCAATCTAAAATGGACTTATTTAGAAATTGAAACTTTACTACCTGAGTCCTACAATCAATAGAGGCATAGCATGCATGCAACTAATCCATACCCAAGATCAAATCAAAATCTAAAATATCTAACTCCACTAAATCCACCAAGGTAATTTTATGGTACAAGGAAATAGGACAACTCCTATAGACTCTTTTTGCCAATATCGAGTCACCAACCGGGGTAGACACCGAAAAAGGTTCTTCTAACACATTGGGGAGTATTTCAAATTTCAGAGGAACAAAAGGTGTAACAAAAGACAAAGTGGTACCGGGGTCTAATAATGCATATACATCAATAGAAAAGACTTGCAACATACCCGTCACCACATCCAGAGAACTCTCTTGGTCACCTTGGGATTGAAGAGCATTGAAGCGGTTCTTCTTTGGAGCATCGGAGTTGGAACCACTAGTAGGGACTTGTTTTCCCTCTCTTCCTTGAACCTTTAACATGGGACAATCTCTCATCATATGACCGCTCTTCCCACACTTATAGCAACCATCCGTGCCAACTAGGCACTTACCATCATGCTTCTTACCACACTTTGCACAATTAGGCCTATCAACATAAGAACCTCCACTATTACCTCCTTGTGATTTAGGGTTAGACACCCTATCTTTGTTGACTCTTGGAGCACTAGAGGAGCCTTGGTTGGATAACCTCTTCTTGAACCTTGGTCTACCTTGACCATCAAATTTACTCTTGGAAGAATCTCCATCATCGGACCTTGCTCTCTTCACTTCCCTATTCACTTGCTTGAGCTTTTGTTCCTCAATTTGTTTGGAATGAACCATAAGACATGAAATATTCATACTTGGGATGAGCATTTCCCAACGACATTCATTGACTACCAAGTCGGATATCCCCATAACAAATTTGTTCATCTTGGCCCTAGAGTCTGCCACCAAGGTTGGGGCATATTTAGACAATTGGGTGAACTTAAGGCCATAATTTTTCACACTCATAGCCCATTGGTGAAGGTTGATGAATTCTTGCATTTTTCGTTCCCTCAACTCTAGGGGAAAGAACATCAAGGAAGACCGACTTGAATAATTCCCAATCTATCGGACCTGCTCCTACGGTCTCTCACTCTTCCATTGCTCATACCAAACTTGAGACATATCCTTCAATTGTTAGGCGGATAGTTCCGCCTTCTCTTGTGAAGACACTCTCATAGCATCAAGCACCTTAAAGATCTCATCGATAAACCCTTGAGGGTCTTCTTCCACTTTTGAGCCAAAGAACATAGGAGGATTCATTCTTGTGAAATTCCTTATCCTTGAAGAGGTTGTGCTTGCATTGGGGTTCACATGGGTCCTAGTATCCCTATTGACTTGGGCCGTCACGGCTTGGGTCAATACTTGGAGAGTCGTCCTTAATTCCACATTTGTCATAGCTCCCGCATCAATAGGAGCTTGAGGAACTTGAGACTCTTGGGGGCCTTGGGGAGGAACTCCCTCATTCATAATCTCCTCTTCCATCCTTCTTGCGTTCGCCCTTCTTGTCTTCATATCCTATAGACACAAGATAAGGGTTAGGAAAAGGACTTCATAGAGTTAAAACTCTAAAGCACAACTAAAGAGCAATGAAAGAAGTGAAATTTCCTAGACATCTTACAGCCTCTCATTTATACGTGTGGCATATTTTACACTCATGAACAACACTCTACTAGACGTAGTTCATAAGAAATCATCCTAAAATCATTCTAAATATTGTGCTCTGATACCAAGTTTGTCACGATCCAGGAGTACCCCCTAGACGTAACACAACGTACTTGACCCCAAAGAGGTCTCACACAAGCCCTTAGCATAATAATATACATAAGTAATAGAATTATGCGGAATTAAAACTTTTTACAATAAAAGTCTTTTCATTTTAATAGAAAAAGGAGTCTAGACCTTATCTCATTAACCATCTAATACAATCGAATCAATAGGGTCACAACCCTTTACAATAAATTCTCAAAGTAGAACTATACGAAAGGAAACTAGAAAGAATGACTCTTGTCCTCGAAGCATGAGGACTCACCAAGGGAAGGAGAGAATTAATTCAAGCCTTCAACTGAAGATAAACAACTTCAACCACTCGGATCTACACTTTGTGGAAAAGGTTGAAAGTATGGGTTAGCACAAAATTGTACTAATTATGGAAGCCATGCATAAAAATCCTTAAAACATGCTTAAAAGGGACATTTTGTTCAAACCATGCATTTATCAAGTTTAAAAGTCATCATGCACATTTGTGAAGAAACACAAGTCACACCATATCATAAGCAACCCAAGGCTATACTTGTGCAATGCATAGGAAAGATCCCATAATTCTACCTAGTACTAAGTACCACCTTTAGGTCACCAACATCATGCATATAATACCTTAACCTCATCATTTGCCAACATTCATAAAAAATCCATATTTAACAACAATTCATACCATACATGTATAATTCATAAGTCTCCATAGCTTGAGAGGACCTCACCACAACCACTCTTAAAGCCTACTTGTGTAATGAATAAATAGAGTCCCATACCCCCACTCAAACTAAGTATTACCTCTTAATAAGTCATAGTTATAGTTCATTTCATATTCTTGTCACAATTCATATTCTTATCATATAGGGAAATAAGGCCTTAACTGACATAGACCATATGAGCTACATGGAATCCGGTGTCTTACTCCCACACCAAAAGGAGGTGTCCTACTTGCCTAAGGTAGAACTAATATACTAGTTTTTAGGTGAATCCACTAGATAAAGACCTATGTAGGCACGTAGTTATGGGATATGGAGATTGCTACTAGAAACCCAGAATTTCTAACGTAAAAGGTTTCCATGTCATGAGATAACTTACTTTGGGAAGCCGTACTTTCTAACGTAAAAGCTTCCTCTCATGTTCATATCCACTCGGTGCTAAGCATAATTCCCTTTAAAAGTCATATCAAGTCTTTACTTAATTTCAAGTTTATGAAAGAATGCACTAGGCACTCAAACCAACATAACATCATAATAGCTCATAGATTCATTAGGTGAGAATGTCCTCTCAACCATAGAATCATCAATATATGAGTAAAACTTTTACAGCATATTCATAGTGTGTTCATGAGAAAAGCCTTTCAATCAACACAGAAACATTATCATATTTATAGACATTTCATACATAGTCATATGTAAGGGTAAGGGGATAATGATCTTGCAACAATACCACAACTACACAATAGTCATAGGATCTTCACTACCTAAGTGAATCATAAGCTCATACCTAATTCTCAACAACATATACAAACCCTCATAATTTGCCCTTCAAGGCTATGAATCAAACTTAACCCAAAAATCTAGAATTTCTATATTAGATAGGGGAATATAATGATTCAATAACTTAATCAACATAAACATAATTAATCGACATGCTTCTATTAATCAATCAGCCCACATCATGAATTCACAATTTATCAATATGGGGGACTCACGAGTTCTTGGGGAAATTTGATCATAAAACATCAATTACTCATCAATTCAACCCTAATCCACCATAATAAATCATAATCAACCATAAATAAACAATTGAAAACGTTTTGAAAGAGAACCCATGACTTAGATTGAAACCCTAGGTTTTGGGGAAATTCAAAGCTTTGAAATCAAGTTTTGAAGGGACTCTATGGGTGAAAGCTACCCATAGATGAATATCCACCACACCTTGATTAATAATTTCCAAGAAATTTGAGGAGGAATCCTTGAATTTTTCAAACCCTAGCTCCAAGTCTACTCTTCTTCTTCGTTGGATTTTAGAAAGAGAAATATTGTGAGGAAGATGAAGTTCTTGGGTTTTTTTAGATTCTTTAAAAGTGACTTAATTGGGGGAAATTTTAGTCTAAAAGGCTTATGTACTTGTTAGGAAAAGAATATAATAGAGAGGGTTCAATTTTGGATGACTAACTAAAGACCCTAAGACTTGGACTTAAAATCTGCCTAGGTCCTGTTTTAGCTCGCATAATGCACCTCTTAGGTCGCCAATGGCGCTAGGCGACTCGTCTAACAGACCCTTGTCTTGCCTAAAGTTACAGAATTCTCCATAATGGAACCATTCACTTGGGCGATGAGGGGGGTCTTTGGGCGATTCGCCAAGTGGGTTGGCGAGCCCCGACCTAACTAGCCTAAAATTACAGTAGCTAGGTCTAGGGGAGGCTGCCCACTAGGCGAGGGTGGGTTCTTTTGGCTGATCGCCAAATGTCTTGGGCGATGGTGCTTCCCCATCGCCATAAGGTCCATCACACTAATTGATTTCCTTTACTTTTCTTAGGTGATTTAGGCCCTTCCCCTCTCTCTAGACTCTTACCCCCATTCATTTTAGCTCTAGTTAAGTCTACACATTTCCGGAGTGTTACAGTGTCCATGGTGTTTACTTGGCCAACTCATATTTCAGCTTCTCAAGGTCTTCCCACTGGTTCAACTCTACGAGCAGTATCACGGCCCGTCATGAGGATCACGATCCGTTAGGGCCTCCATGGTCCTTACTTCGCATTGCCCAAGTTTATCTTCTCCAGGCCTTAAAACTGGAAATACATCATGATCACCACCACAGACCGTTGTGAGGACCACGGTCCGTGAGGCCTTCTGTGGTCCTTACTTGGTCCAAATCAACATTCACTTTGTAAAACCTGTTTACTGGCCTTGTTCACGAGCTTCTGGACGGACCGTTAAAGAGACCACGACCCGTCTTAGGCTCCGTGGTGCTTGTTCCAGCCTGCATTTTCTTCTTTTCTTTTCTCTCTTTCACGTCCACATGTTTTACTTGTACAAACATCACCAAACACATCATATCCACATAAATACACTCGATTCTCATAATAATCCTTAGTTTTGAGCATCAAATGTGGCAAGATCTCACGGCACATCAATTATATTACACAATGAGCATGAATTTATGACTATTTAATTGAGTAAACCTAGCCCACCTGGGCACCAAGAAGCTATAGAGGGATTATAACTCCAATCCTGGCTTCCGAACAATGAGATGGAGGAATTTGGCCGGGAATCCGCGAGTTATCTTCAACCTTGCGCTTGAAATCTATTTCTCCTTCCTTCCTAAGCCTAGAACAGCCTTTTGAGGGTTTCTGTGGTGATCCTCGCCTTTTTTAGCACTTTGGGAAAAAGGAGAAAATAAGACTTTGCGTCATTAAGTTCTCACTACAAAAAAAACTATATTTAGCGACAAACAAAATTTATCACTAAATAGCTTATTCCATCACTATTTTGGTTTAGCGATGGAATTGCGACAAACTATTGTTCATCGCTATATTCCGCGTAGCTAACCACTTAGCGACAAAAAAATTGAATCTGTCACAAACTGAGCGACGAATTTGCGACGGAAGTTATTCGTTAGCAAACTTAGCAACGAAAAAATCTGTCACTATTTTTGTAATTTATGTTGCTGGTTTTGTAACTTATTTCGTCGTCTCATCATATTGGCAACCAATTTTTTGTCGCTAATTTCGTCGCCTATTTTTGTTACATTTCGCCTTTCTTTAGCGACAAAAAAATCTGTCGTTGTAATTTTAATTTTATCCCTTATTTTATAAATTATTTCATTGTTTCATCATATTGGGCGACCAAATATTTGTCGCTAATTCCGTCTCCATTCTTTTAGCGACGAAAATAATTTGTCACAAATCCATCAATATATTTTTATTTGTGTAGTATTTTAAATACACATTTTCAAACACATAATATATAATCACAAATTAACTTAATTCCTAGCAATCAATATTCTACAAGATCCAAAGTACATAGCTAAGTGCAAATTATAGTATCAAGTTCAAAATATCCCCAAAGATAAATTTCAAGAAAAATATTTAGCTAAAAGAATTTGCAACAAAATCTAGCCAACAAAACTAACTAAGAGATATTAGAGCCACAATCATTCCTTAGAAATCGATGCACGATCCTCATCAATATTTGTTGCAGCTGGAGCAGGAATTACAGGTGCAATAGTTGATGGATGGTTGGTAGGAGAGTCTGGCTAAGATGAGGCTCGAGAAATCAACCCAAGTACATGCTCTACAAATATAGGAAGCAAGTGATTAGTTAGCGAAGGAATCATTCGCACCACTAACTCCTCCACATTTTCTGTCGGTGTTGTTTGAGCATTTGGACATAGTACTGAGCCCGAAGTATCATATCCAGAAGAGACAAAAAGATTTGGTCCATAAAATACTTTTGCTTGAGCTCCAAGACCATATATCATTATTTTCTTTTCCCCTCCTGCTGCTTGATAATATGCTTGTCATTGATCAACATAAAATTGAGTTTGTGTTTGGTTTTGTAATATTTCTTGATATTTTTCTTCAAAAGAGTGATAATTAGTGAAATTCATTATCAATAACAAAAATAAAAACATCCAGACTCAACTAACAGCAATGAGTGGTCATGTATTTAGAAAATTAAGCTTTTAAAAAGGTCTAAGAATGAAAACAACTATACTATGCAAAACAAAGTTCACATGAGTAAATTTTTAACAAAACCAACATCAAATCAACAAAATAATACTGCAGTTGTATAGCAGAAGTTGACTTTGAATGTTTGTGTGAGTCATCTGATGATGAACTCAAGAAATGTGTTAGGCAGTCAGACAATCTAGAGATGAGCAAAGAGAAAATGATTCAAGATGCAATGAATTGAAATCTGAAAAAACTTCACTTGAGAAACAACTACTTAAGTTGCAATGCCTACTTCTACTGATCCTGATATCATTGTCAGGCTTAAGTGTATAGAGAAGGAGAACACAACTCTCAAAAAAGCACTAGCTGAAAAATATCGAAAGGAGAATTGAAGTATACAAGGAGAATAATCCACAACAAGATTCACATAGTCCTCTTGTTGATCTGGTCAACAATAATCCGGAGGGGGATCTGGAGAGGTTGAGGAATGATGAGATAAGTCTGAGGGTAGAACTTGAGAAGTTGAAAGATGGACAAGAAAGCATGAGATCTTTCTTTTCTAATTGTAACGATCCTCAAAATGAAGTAGGATAAAGTAGAGCCTCACATGGGTTTTATGCATTAATAACTTGTTAAAATAATGAAGAATAGCCTTTTTAGTCAGTTTTAAAGAGTTTGGAAGTCAAACGTCAAGGGAAGACCAAGACGTTCGAAAACTAGTCTTTTGCGTGTTGGTGTGTTCTAGTATGTAGTGCATGTTTTTATGTGTTGTTTGGAGTCTAAAATCAGTGGAGGTGACCCTAGTATCTTAATAAATATTTTTAGGGTCAAAATGTTTGGGTACGACTCCCCGGGACCACCCTAAGGGTCCCCGAGGAGGACCACAACCCTTGGACAAACAAGCTGCCAAGGCAGCTTGAAGTTGCTCATGGAGGGAGCATGTCCGCGTCGCGGACTAGTTCCACCAAGGGCCAAAAGTTTTGTCCGCGTTGCGGACTCTACTGTCTCGTAATTTAATTTCCAGAAACTTGTGGAAAAACCTCCGCGTCGCGAACTTGTTTCCCGACGTAATCTACGAAAATAAAACTCAAGTTTGACTTGTTTAAAAGGTTCAACTAAGTGAGGGGTAGTTTGGGTACTTTGGGAAATTATTATAAACGGTTATTCTACCTATTTTAGGGTATTTTAAGTTAGTTAAAACCGCAAAAACTAAAATGAAACCCCATTCTTCATATTGACCATTCCCTCTCAAAATAGATTCTCTCAAAAACTCCATTGAAGACCTTGATGAAGCTCAAGCTAGAAGATGGGTTTTCAATTGATTTCTTATTCAACTTCATGGGTCTTCAATAATTAAGGTATGGTAACTCTTGATTCTTGAATAACCTCTCATTCAAGGAGTTCTATCAAAGATTTTCAAAAGTGATTCAAAGACCAAAATTCCCAATTTTCAATCTAAACATGGGTTCCTTGTCAAACGATTCTCTAAATCATTTTATTGATGAATTAATGTGGAATCAAGGTTTTTAAGATAATTTTCAAAGGAATTCTTGAAGAACCCATGATCCCCAATTCTCAAAAATTGGCCTATGATGTGGGTATTTGTGAACATGATCTCTATTGGTGAAATTATGTTTAGATTAAATTGTATTGATGTTTCCTATGATTATCTGTACTTATTCATGTTCAATTGTTGGTAAATTGATGAGTTGAGAATTAGGGCCTTATGGGCAAAGTTATGGGTTGATCCCTTTATTTATAGAATTGTACTTAGATTATGTTTATGCTATTGAATTACATTGTTGATTCCTATTGATATCTATGTCAATTGATTATGAATTGTTGAGGATTGATCCATGTTGATCATGGCTTGGAGAATTGGTAAGTTGACCTAACTTTTAGTCTACAGTATAAGAATTAATGTTGTGTGATCTGGTTCACTTATGATGGCGGTGTTTACTTCTTGTCTATCTATGCATGTTGAGATCATGGCCTTAAAGGCAATAGATGTGAAGTGAATTGATGATTATGATGCATATATTTATGAAGTTGTGCTATAAAGGTTATGTATGAAATCCTCAATGCTAGCATGATGTTTAAAGTGTGTTGATGATGAAGAGTATAATGTGAATGATAATGTTAGGGATAAGGTGTGGCCTACATGATTGACTATGTCAAGTACTATTGTGGAATGATCCCTACCTATATGACCCCTATATGAATGTTTGGTCATTTACATGTTAGGAGTACCTATTCAATGTTGAATGTGTCCTTGTCTCCTATGATGAAGTATGGGTGTGTGGTCTAGAATCTGTAAAGGCTTTATATGTGAATTGCTCATGATTTGGGAACATTGTGAATGTGTTGTGATCCATTGAGGGGAAGTGCAGTCAATATCAATGTTGTTGCTATTATGTCACTATGAGGACCCACATGCGCACACACATTCGACATGTATAGCTATTAATATGATGTGTTATGGTGTCTATTGAAAGGTTAACTCTTATATGCACCCTTACATCTTATTATGCATGCAAAGTGTATGATTAGCAAGGTATGAATATGTGTTGTATAAAGGTGTTTATGTGAAAGACTTTCTCACATATGTACACACACATGAATGAATGAATAAGTTATGATAATCTATTGAAAGTGAGTCTCTTGAAAGGTTTCCTCAATTGTACTATAAACTAGACTATGTTATAAATATGGTATGACTATGTGAAAGGTCATTCTCATATAATGTAGGTTTTATGATGAAAGGTCATTCTCATCTTAGAAACCTTTGAGCTATATGATATGAGGGATTAAGTCCCTAAAGCCTATTCTATGAACTAATGTTAAATAAAGGCTTAAAGATGTTTAAAAATGGAGTTGGAGCTTAGCACTGAGAGAACATGAAAAATGGGAGTGGGGGCTTTATGATTAGCAAATATGGCTTCCCACAAGAGAACCTTCACGTTTAGAAAGTCCGGGTTCCCAACATAAATGTTGTCTCATGAGATGGAAACCTCCACACCTAGTCAGTTAAGGTTTCTAGTAGCAATCTCCTTGTTCCATAACTATGTGCCCCCGTAGGTATTAGCTTAGTGGATCCACTCGATAGCTATTATGTACGTAGGTCCTACCTTGGCAAGTACTACCCTCTCTTTTCGGTGTGGGAGTAGAACACCGGATTCCATGTAGATCACATGGTCTATGTCGATTATGGCAATGTCTCCCGAAAGTTAAGAAATGAACTAAGATAAGAATATGAACTCTAGTCATGATTTCTTGAAGAGTTACTTAGTGTAGGTAGGACAATGGACCCTACTTATACATTGCACAAGTGAATTCTAAGGCAGGTTATGATTAGGCTCTTTATGTAATGAAGACTATGGTCTATGTATGTTAATATAAAAGCATGTTAAGGTTGACTTTACTTATGTCAAGACATGAAGTATGATTATGCATGTGAATTACACTTATGACTTCTTAATGGGTTTGCTTAGTATATATGGGGGGTATGGGACTCCATGTGTACATTGCACAAGTGAACTTGTGAAGGGGTTGTGAGGATGGTTTACCTATGATATGAACTAAATAGGCTATGACTAATGATGTAGTAAAGGAATGAGTCCTTATATGATGTTATGAAGTATGTTGGTCTTATGTCTAATGTTAAATGAAGACGTTATGACTTGTTGAATATGATGTGCCTAGTCTATGGTGGCTTCTTAGGAACACTTAGTATTATGGGATGCTACTTGCACATTGCACTAGTGTGACTCAGGGGTTGTCTTAGGTGATGGTTCCTATGTGAGGACTATGTCTTACGGTGTGCTTATGACTTATGAATATATGTGGTTGGATTGATGAAGGCTATATGTAAGTTCACCCTTGGTAACCTTAAGGTGATACATTCAACCAAGTATTCCCTAAGGGTTGCTTGAGGAAAGGAGTTAAGATAAAGAGGAAGGTAATGTATTATATGCATTGAATGTGCCTAAAATGTTATAAGTGGCTCTATGTGCTATTATGAATGGTTTCCATGTGTATGATGATGTGTGTGGTTTATATTGTGCCTATTGTACTAAATGTTCTTGAAGTTTCTCAAAAAAGGCATGATGCATGGTTTCCAACTAAATATCCTTTTAAAAGCATATTTTGCATGGTTATCATACCTAGTGTATTCTTGTCCTAACATCATTCTTCTTCGTCTTTTTACACCAAGTGTAGGTGGTGGTGGTTAAACGGCTTTTCCTTGAAGTGATGAGCTTGGCTTACTATTCCAAGTTCGGGTGTGTCCTTAAAGATTCAAGGACCTTTATGTTAAAGATTTTCCTTAAGTTTGATGTACTAGATAGTAGTTTCTTTTGTATTGTAAGGGTTATGTCCCTCTTGTGTTGTAGTCGTGTTTTAAGATGGCTACCTTGAGACGTAGTATTTGATGTTGTATTAAGGGTTTAAATGAGGTGTCTTTTAAGTATTCTTTTATATTATGAAAAAATTTTAAATCTTCTGATATTTTCTATGATAAATGTTATGACGAATGCTAAAGGCTTGTATAAGACTTCCGAGAGGTCGAATACGCCGATAACGGCTAGGGGGTGCTCTCGGGTCGTTACAAACTTGGTATCAGAGCATAAGGTTATGAAAATGGTCTTAGGATTCAACGTCTCATGAGCCACGTCTAGTAGAGTCTTGTTCATCGGTGTGAGTCGCGACACATCTATGAGTGAGAGGCTATAGAACGATAGAAGTTTTGCTTTCTTCATTACTTTTGTGTCATGCCGTAGAGCTTCACTCCATATGATCTCTCTCTCTTATTTTCCCTTGTTCGGTGGACTTCTAGATGTGATTGCTTGGAAGGGGTGATGTTGCAAGGATCGAGGGAAGAAAAGTTGAGTTTTAATGCTTATTATGATGTGGTGACTATATGAGTATATATGAAGGTAGATTTGGAAATCGTATTGTGATGTCAATCATGGCTATGTGTGACCTATAAGGTTGGGAGCATTACATTGAAAATGTTGTATGGTGGTATAGTTCTCATATGATAAGAGTCGTTATGGTAAGAATGAAATCCTTTTTAGGATGATGAGTAGCTTTATGGTGATGGGTAATGATAGTAGAAAGTCATGGTGTAGATTTGAGGAGTTTTGAAGGAATGTGGTAACTAGTGTGAGTTGAAAGTTGTTCTTTTCTTATGAGTGATGCTTCATGGTTATCCCTGTGTGAATCGGAGTTCTTGTGTAGGCTTTCCCTAAGAGCGGAAAAAGGGACTTTGTTCCATGAGTTGGGATAGTGTTTTGCTCTAAGGTTAACTTGGAGAGTTGCATGTACCTCTTAGTTCATGGGAATGACAAGAGAATAGATGTTGACCAACTCTAAAGAGAATAGTTGTCTTGTAAGGTTGATCTTAAGTATGGTCATTCAAAGAGGGTGTTTAGATAATACCTAGGCATGGTTGAGCGGAAAGTTACACCAAAGGTGATGATAAGGGTAAGATGTGATAAAGAGTTGATTAAGCTCACCCCAAGGGGGGATAATGTGCCTAGATGGTAATGTTTTGAGTGCCCTTAATATTTCTACATTGAACTTCCTTGAGTTCTTCATGCTGAGAACCACTTTGGGTGATAGATATGAAGTGGAGTGCTATAGATACTCATTTTGTTTGGATTCTTGAAATCCTCACCTAAGGGAGTATAGTGAAGATTTAGTGGAGAATGGCTCCTACCTTAGAGATGAAGGAGGTAATGATTAAAGGAGTTTGCATAACTTGATCCCAAGAGGGGGACATTGTGCTTAATTGGTAATTGATAGTTCTCTTGGTTACTTTAAAGTGCTCTTAGATGGGTTTACCCTAAGTGGGCGATGATGAGTGAGTAGTAAGGTTGTTGATATCCTTATCTTTTCCTTCTACTCCTATTCAAGCTTGAGACCAAAGAGTTCCTATAGCTTATTCATGTTTTAGAGTCTTGCATATGATTATGAGTTGCATGATCTCCGTATGTTATCATGTCCTCGAAGACACTATGTTATGCATGTTTTAAAGGATTCTTATTACAAAATCAATTTAAAAAATGGAATTTTAGTAATAAAATTCATGTTTCTCATGTCAATATGCATCTTTATATGGTGAATGCACTATTGACTTCATGAGGAAGAGAGTATGAGCATGCTTAGGTTAGGAGTTGAGAATTTCTCCTTAAATGAATTGACCTTTGTGTAATGCTTGCTTATGAGTTTTATGATGCCATGTGTGTATGTTGTGACTAGGAGAAGGTAGTCCCTCCTTGAACATAACTAAACATGGTAATTCCATGTATGTTCTTGATAGTATGATGATTAAATATAAGACTAGTAGATGATCTATAATCCTCATGTTAGGGTGCAACTAGTATGAATTGCTTAATTGCCTCATGAGTGGAAATATTGATCATGTTTATATGTGCATTTGAAAGCTATTGCATATTGGACCCTATGATGATATAAAAGGGATAAATATAATGTCATGATTAGGAGAAGGTAGTTCCTCCTATGAACATGAGAAAGGCCTATGTAGTGGATGCATTATGAGTCGGTGGATAAAGTTTCTACTTGCTTGTGTTGCATGAGTTGATTTGAAGTGCATGCTTAAATGATTTCTTATGATAAAGTTGCATAATGTGCTTTAATGAGATAGTTGCATGTTGTGTTTCTTTGGTGTTTGAAATGATAATGATGATTTGGAGAAGGAAGTTCCTCCAATGAGATGGGAAATTATAATGTTGATGCATAAGGAGTTGGTAGATGTGTTACTATTTTCTTGAATTACACAAAGTTGTTTTGAGCCTTTTATGTGGAGTTGATGTTCCTCCTTGATGTGTGCTCTTATGTTGATGTTGTATGTTGTATATTGTGAGCTGCTAATTGGGTCATTGAGTCCTCAGAAGTGTTTTAAGTGTCATTCGAGGACGAATGTTCCTAAGTGGGGGATATTGTAACGACCCTCAAAATGAAGTAGCATAAAGTAGAGCCTCACATGGGTTTTATGCATTAATAACTTGTTAAAATAATGAATAATATCCTTTTTAGTCAGTTTTAAAGAGTTTGGAAGTCAAACGTGAAGGGACGACCAAGACGTTCGAAAACTAGTCTTTTGCGTGTTGGTGTATTCTAGTATGTTGTTCTTGTTTTTATGTGTTGTTTGGAGTCTAAAATCAGTGGAGGTGACCCTAGTGTCTTAATAAATGTTTTTAGGGTCAAAACTTTCAGGTACGACTCCCCGGGACCACCCTAAGGATCCCCGAGGAGGACCCCAATCCTTGGCCAAACAAGCTGCCAAGGCAGCTTGAAGTTGCACATGGAGGGAGCATGTCCGCGTCGCGGACTAGCTCCACCAAGGGCCAAAATTTTGGTCCGCGTCACGGACATGTCGCGTACTCTACTGTCTCGTAATTTAATTTCTAGAAACTTATGAGAACACCTCCGCATCGCGAACTTGTTTCCCGATGAAATCTGCAAAAATAAAACTCAAGTTTGACTTGCTTAAAAGGTCCAACTAAGTGAGGCGTACTTTGGGTACTTTGGGAAATTGTTATAAACGGTTATTCTACCTATTTTAGTGTATTTTAAGTTGGTTAAAACCCCAAAACCTAAAATGAGACCCCATTCTTCAAATTGACCATTCCGTCTCAAAATAGATTCTCTCAAAAACTCCATTGAAGACCTTGATGAAGCTCAAGCTAGAAGTTGGTTTCCAACTGATTTCTTCTTCAATTTCATGGGTCTTCAATAATTAAGGTATGGTAACTCTTGATTCTTGAATAACCTCTCATTCAAGGAGTTCTATCAAAGATTTTCAAAAGTGATTCAAAGACCAAAATTCCCAATTTCCAATCTAAACATGGGTTCCTTGTCAAACGATTTTCTAAACCATTCTATTGATGAATTAATGTGGAATCAAGGTTTTTAAGATAATTTTCAAAGGAATTCTTGAAGAACCCATGATCCCCAATTGTGGAAAATTAGCCTATGATGTGGGTCTTTGTCAATACGATCTATGTTGGTGAAATTATATTTAGATTAGATTGTATTGATGTTTTCTATGATTGTCTATACTTATTCATGTTGAATTGTTGGTATATTGATGAGTTGAGAATTATGGCCTTATCGGCAAAGTAATGGGTTGATCCCTTTGTTTATAGAATTGTACATAGATTATGTTTATGTTATTGAATTACAATGTTGACTCCTATTGCTATCTATGTCAATTGATTATGAATTGTTGAGGATTGATCCATGGTGATCATGGCTTGGAGGATTGGTAAGTTGACCTAACTTCTAGTCTATAGTATGAGAATTGATGTTGTGTGGTTTGATCCACTTATGGTGGCGGTGTTTGCTTCTTGTCTATCTATGCATGTTGAGATCATGGCCTTGAAAGCAATAGTAGTGAAGTGAATTGATCATTATGATGCATATATTTATGAAGTTGTGCTGTGAAGGTTATGTATGAAATCCTCAATGCTAGAATGATGCTTAAATTGTGTTGATGATGAGGAGTATAATGTGAATGATAATGTTAGGGATAAGGTGTGGTCTACATGATTAATTATGTTAAGTACAATTATGGAATGACCCTTACATATATGACCCCATATGAATGTTTGATCATATACATGTTAGGAGTACCTATTCAATGTTGAATATGTCATTGTCTCCTATGATGAAGAGTGGGTGTGTGGTGTAGTATCCCTAAAGGCTTTATATGTGAATTGCTCATGATTTGGGGAAATTGTGAATGTGATGTGATCCCTTGAGGGGAAGTGCACACAATATCAATGTTGTTGCTCTTATGTCACTATGAGAACCAATATGCACACACACTCTACATACATAGCTATGAATATGATGTGTTATGGTGTCTATAGAAAGGTTAACTCTTATATGCACCATTACATCTTATTATGCATGCAAAGTGTATGATTAGCAAGGTATGAATATGTGTTGTATAAAGGTATTTATGTGAAAGGATTTCTCACATATGTACACACATTAATGAATGAATAAGTTTTATGATAATCTATTGAAAGTGAGTCTCTTGAAAGGTTTCCTCAATTGTACTCTAAACTAGACTATGTTATGAATATGGTATGACTATGTGAAAGGTCATTCTCACATAATGTAGGTCCTATGATAAAAGGTCATTCTCATCTTAGAAACCTTTGAGCTATATGATATGAGGGATTAAGTCCCTAAACCCTATTATATAAACTAATATTAAATAAAGGCTTAAAGATGTATAAAAAGGGAGTTGGAGTTTAGCACCGAGTGAACATGAAAAATGAGAGTGGGGACTTCACGTTTATCAAGTCCGGCTTCCCACAAGAGAACTTTTACGTTTAGCAAGTCCGGGTTTCCAACATAGATGTTGTCTCATGAGATGGAAACCTCCACGCCTAGTAAGTCATGGTTTCTAGTAGAAATCTCTTTGTTCCTTAACTACGTACCCCCGTATGTATTAGCTTAGTGGATCCACTAGATAGCTATTATGTATGTAGGTCCTACCTTGGCAAGTAGTACCCTCTCTTTTCGGTGTGGGAGTAGAACACCGGATTCCATGTAGATCACATGGTCTATGTCGATTATGGCAAAGTCTCCCGAAAGTTAAGAAATAAACTAAGATAAGAATATGAACTCTAGTCATGATTTTTTGAAGAGTTACTTAGTGTAGGTAAGGCTATGGACCCTACTTATGCATTGCACAAGTGGATTCTAAGACAGGTTATGTTTAGGCTCTTTATGTAATGAAGACTATGGTGTATGTATGTTAATATGAAAGAATGTTAAGGTTGACTTTACTTATGTCAAGACATGAAGTATGATTATGTGTGTGAATTACACTTATGACTTCTTAATGGGTTTGCTTAGTATATGTGGGGGTATGGGACTCCATGTGTACATTGCACAAGTGATCTTCTGAAGGGGTTGTGAGGATGGTTTACCTATGTTATGAACAAAATGGGTTATAACTAATGATGTAGTAAAGGAATGAGTCCTTATATGATGTTATGAAGTATGTTGGTCCTATGTCTAATGTTAAATGAAGACGTTATAACTTGTTGAATATGATGTGCCTAGTCTATGGTGGCTTCTTAGGAACACTTGGTGTGAGTAGTATTATGGGATGCTACTTGCACATTGCACTAGTGTGACTTAGGGGTTGTCTTAGGTGATGGTTCCTATATGAAGACTATGTCTTATGGTGTGTTTGTGACTCTATGAATATATGTGGTTGCATTGATGAAGGCTATGTGTAAGTTCACCCTTGGTAACCTTAAGGTGATACATTGCACCAACTATTCCCTATGGGTTGCTTGAGGAAAGGAGTTAAGCTAACTAAGAAGGTAATGTATTGTATGCATTGAATGTGCCTAAAATGTTATAAGTGGCTCTATGTGCTATTATGAATGGTTTTCATGTGTATGATGATGTATGTGGTTTATATTGTGCCTATTGTACTAAATGTTCTTGAAGTTTCTCAAAAAAGGCATGATGCATGGTTTCCAACTAAATGTCCTTTGAAAAGCATGTTTTGCATGGTTATCAGACTTAGTGCATTCTTGTACTAATACCATTCTTCTGCATCTTTTTATACCAAGTGTTGGTGGTGGTGGCTAAACGGCATTTTCCTAGAACTGATGAGATTGGCTTACTATTCCCATGTTCGGGTGTGTCCTTAAAGATTCAAGGACCTTTATGTTAAAGAGTTTCCTTAAGTTTGATGTACTAGATATTAGTTTCTTTTGTATTGTAAGGGTTATGTCCCTCTTGTATTGTAGTCGTGTTTTAAGATTGCTACCTTAAGACGTAGTATTCCGCTTTTGTATTAAAGGTTTAAATAAGGTGACTTTTAAGTCTTGTGTTATATTATGAAAAAGTTTTAAATTTTCCACTATTTTCTATGATAAATGTTATGACGAATGCTAAGGGCTTGTATAAGACCTCTGAGAGGTCAAATACTACGGTAACGGCTAGGGGGTGCTCTCGGGTCGTTACACTTACTTTCTAGGCTGCGGAAAGGTAAAAGAAATTAGGAATATTTTGAAGTGAGAAAAGTCTCTAGCAGCAATGACACTAGAAATAGGCCACGATTAGTGGAGTCGCCAAATCGTGTGGTTGGCTCAATCTAGGATGGGATTGGACAGATATCAAACTCTATTGGTTGCTCGGTAAGTTTCATTGAAAAAAAACAAAAAGAAGAAGCAACTACTCAAAATGCTAAGAATCGTGAGTTTTGGGAGAAACTGTTTGAAGAAGATTCAGAGTTGAAAATTGAAGGAGCAGAGGAGGAACTGAATTGTTCGAGAGCTATGACAGAGATTGAGGAGATGGTGGAAAGCAAGATTGTTAGGGAAGGAGACGCTTGATTGCAAAGGCTGCTTCTAGTTTAAATGATCAGACAAAGTCTTATCTTCAACTATGGACCAAGTATATTATATTTTTCAATCAAATACAAAAATATGAATTCTAGTACATGTTTAAATTATGATCTTCTTATCATATCGAAATCGAGAAAAAAATGAATTGAAATCTAAAAAAAAAATGTAATTGAGAGACAACTACTTAAGCTGCAACGCCTACTTCTGCTAAGATGATGCTTATCGTGACCAACGACACTAACCTATGGTACTAGTGTCTACGATCATTGATAATATAGTAACCCAACTAAAGGTTGGGGTCGTGTCCCAATGGAGTGGTTTTGAGAATTGATAGAAAAATAAAATTTAGTTCTAACTAGTCATAGCTAAAGATATTAACGATTAAAAACATAATAAATCAAAGGGGGGTGACACAAAAGTGTCAAATATCGATTTGGGGGTTTTGTCACAAATAGTATAAACAGCGAAAATAGCAAGAAAATAAAGTATAGGGAAGAGTTCTGGGGGGTGACCGCAATACAAGTTGAGATAAATCGTTGGGTACATGCTTTCAATAGGAAATTTGCAACATAATAGTGACTAGGCTAAGCTTTAGATGGAAATAAGTTTCCTCTCGGGCAACTTACCCCATTTCAAATATGTTCCTCTCGGACACTCATTTGCCACATGAAGGACAGCCTATGCCTTACCCCATTCACTTTCTTGAGTTGAGTGTTAGGATATGGGACTAGGGCTCACCCTCTCAGGCTGAACCTCATGTCAATCCACTCTTTAGGCCATCAGTCTAGCGGTCTTGGTTTCGCGACCTCCCTCTTGTGCAAGCCGAAAACACATGGGTGATTTTGTATTTGCAACTACAAACCCATTAAATTAAACCACAACCACTAGGTGAAATCATCATTAAAATATATCTAACCTATCAGCAAGCAAGACCCAACAACAATATCAACACATACTTGCTAAATCACACCCCAAGAATGGGGGTTTTTAGCCACACATCAAGAAATAACAAAATATACCTAAAATGATACTAAAATCAAATGGGTATAAGAAATTAAACCTAGATTTAAACAAAGGAAGAAGAATGGATAAGACCCACTTTCAACTTGGAGAAGATGAAATCCTTCTTTCTTCAAGTCTTCCAAAACCCTCTCCAACCTTGAGAGAAAATATCCAAAAAGTACTATTCTATTCTGGAAATTAAAATTAATGTTAGACTCCTTAAAAATTAATAACAAGTTTAGTATTTATAGACTTCAGAAAATAGTGTTGGCGGATCTTTCGGCAAGGTTAGTCTGAATCGCCGATTAATTCAGCGATTCTCCCTTTGGTGTAGTTCGTCGCCATCTTGCACTAGCCTTCAGCGTGGTCGTGCTCTATGTCATTTGGCGGTATAGTACTGCTTCGCGAAACTATTTGGCGAAGCGATGACTGCTCCTTTTATCGCCTTTTTTATCCTTCTCCTTTAGGGCTTCGCGTACTGGAACAAAGGGCGGAGTGCGTCCCTTCGTCGAGTCACCAAGTGTGCTTGGCGATATGCAGGCTTCAGCTTCTTCGTTCTTTACAGCCTTTTTGTTCCTTTTTGCGTCTAAGTGTCCATGCTTCCACCAAAACTTCAAATACCTGAAACTTAAGAGTTTTCATCAGATATTGAGACAAAATAAACACTTTAGGACACTATTTCTATCAAAATAAATTCCTAAATGAGTCCAATTTGTGGACTCATCAAAGGAGAACATAACTATCAAAACTGAACTGAAAATAAACACTATAGAAAGGGATTTGAGCACTCAAGCAACATAAACTTCCAGCAAACAGCAGTTGGAAAGCATAAACGAGCTTAGGAAAAGAGCCCAGGAAGCTAAGGTTCAACAAACTTCTAGTTCAAATGGTGAACTAAAAATAAAACATATAGCTCTTTCTCCCAACATATCTTCTGTTGTTTGTCATTCATGTATAGACACATCGATGTGAAGAAAAGAGAAAAAAATTAATAATGGTATGTGAACTTTCTCATTAGCAGGAGGATTTAGTAGTAGCGGTGGACAAGCTTGCAGAATGCCAGAAAACAATTGTATTATTTGGGAAACAACTATAACGTCTAGCTACTCTGATAGACACCTCAAATCTTCTTGGTGGAGGATCAGTTGTGTTCCAATCAAAATGAAAATAAAAAATTACAGGAGCTAGAACAAAAATAAAGGGGAAGCACCTGCAACTTATTCCTATCAAAATCAATACCAATAATAACAATGAAGCCCAAAAAAGAGAAATGTTTGCTAGATCGAGATAGAGCATTTTATTTAGATTTGTATAAAATAAACACAACAACAATATAAAATTAAGAAATCGAGTTCACAAGAAAGGGAATCTCCATTCCTTTTTGAGGAGATGTCACCAAAAGGGGCAAGAACCTTTAGAATTTTCAACCACTTAGCAAATCATAAAAGCTTCATGTCATTTATCATAAGGGAATGAAGAAAACTAAGTCATCCAATGTTAAGCATTCTCCTAAATTATTTGAGAAGTAAGAAGAGATATAGGCATTACTGGGATGTGTATGGACGTGCAAATGTATCTCACTTGGTGTTGGATCTCGACCATTTTTAATTGCCTATACAAGGAAAAGAATTAAAGTACATGAAAACATAAAAGCATGGTATAGTGTAATTCGAGACCATATGTGTGTGAGAGTGAAACACATGTAAAACTTGAAGACGTATTAGCAGAAACTGTTATGTGCTAAAAGATTTAAGTATTAAGGGTGTCCCTCAATTACAGTATATTCTAATCATGTAGTAATTTATCTTTCGTTTAAAATTTATCCAAAATACAAGAAAATATTGTCATCTTTGTGTAGCTGGTTGCATATAAGGTTAGCTAGGAGACACATCTACATGTATTTGTTAGTGCATAACAGAGTAAGGTTAGCTAGGAGCGAGACACATCCACATCCGCACTACATCGGAATTAACAAATATTTTTTCCTGTTCACAAAACACTAGAACATCCTTAGTCACTGGACACAAGTAAATGAAGGGTGCATGAAAATATACTTACAAGCCCCTTACGACACTCTCCAATGGTAATAGAGCCTCGTGTGTGAGTTCCTTTGGCAACTGCATTCTCACCGCCACAATGATTTCTTGAATTTATTTTTGACTTTTCAATAACTTCAGAATTTTTCCAAATACTCATCCAACTTTCCCATGTTTCTTCTGGAATATATTTTGGCTGTTTTCCTTCTTTTTTTAAGCCAGAAATGAAATCGTTGTATCTTCTCGCTACCTTCCTACGCCATTGTATCTTCACTTCACTATCAATGGAAGGATCCCAATAGAATTCCTTCTGAAATAATTTTATAAATAACAACATCAGTATCTAAACTATAAAACTGATGAAACTTCTTATTTAAAATGGTGAAATATTATATCTCGAATTCCCCTAGTTAAAAATCTTTTGTTTCTTATGGGACACTTTTCCAGCTAGTTCCCTTAGGATCAAGCTCACTCTTGAAAGACTCACATATTCGGCTAGAGCAAGTACTTGAAGGTTGAGCAAGTACTTGAAGGTTCCAACATGAAAAAGTTTGAAGATATCATATGAACTCTATGATAAAGAAATATACAAGTAGGATTAGCAAAGGTTAAACAAGGTAAGGATTTAACTCTTTCTTTAATAGTCTTTACAAGATCTGTGAGACTATTAGTCCAAGGATTTTTATGATATTTTTTTAGAGTGTCATATAACTGAACCAAATCTCGAGATAAATTCTTGTAGAATGGGGAAATGTAGTTTAAACGTCCCAGAAACCGCTGCAATTGCGTCTTATCTGTAATAATATCAGGGAATTTCGATGCGAATTCAATATATTGCTGAATAGAAGTCATTTTTCCTTGACAAATCAAATGACCCAAAAATCTAACTTTTGTTTGAAAAAGACTCATTTTAGGTTTAGATATGACCAAACCATTTTGAATAACTATTTTCTTAAAAATGTCTAAATGTTTAATATGCATTTCAAGAGTCTTTGAATATACCAAAATATCATCAATATAAACTATGATGAAATCTAAATAGGGATTGAAAATATCATTCATTATCTTTTGAAATTCTGAGGGAGATTTTTTAACCCAAAAGGCATTACATTCCATTCGTACTGTCCAAACGGAACATTAAATGCCGTTCTATATGAATGGTCTCTAAATATTTGTATTTGCCAATATCCAGATTTTAAATCAAATTTTGAAAAAATATTAGCATCATATAATCTGGTTAATAAATCTCTTTTATTAGGAATAGGGTATCTAATCCATTTTAAAAATTTATTTAAAGGTTTATAATTTATAACTAACCTGGGAACACCTCGTTCTTTTTCTGCTGCGTTATTAATATAAAAAGTAGTACACGACCATGGTGATTTGGAAGGCTTTATCAACCTCTTTTGTAGTAAATTATCAATTTCACTTTTGCAAAATTCAACCAATTCAATATTCATCTGACAAGGACGTGATTTGGTAGGGATGTTTTCCTCAGAGAAATCATCTTTATATGGAAGAGTTACAATATGCTTTTTTTCGATTCCAAAAGGCACTAGGATGATCAGCACAAATATCAATGGCCATTTTTTTAGAAATGAGTTTAATTTTTTCCTGTACTTTAGTAGATTTTAAAGTATCGAATATATTCATACTAGATATCTCATAATCATTTCATTTTGTTCTCCTTCATCATGATTAGAAATTTTTCTAGCCATATGTTTTACAGAGGTTGAGTCATCAATCATAATTTCTTTATTAGGAATTGAATTATAATCGTGTATGGTTTTCATAATTAGATCTAGCAGTTCTTGTTCGTATATGGACTTTGTTTGAGGATCTTTCTTCATCAACTTGTCCCAAAAATTATTATAATAAGTTCTGTATATGCAAGGGATTTGTTCTTCTGTGAAATCTACTTTCGGAACCCATTTATGAATCCATGGAACAGAGAATTCTATAAAAAAGTATATTTGTTCAATTTGTTGAAAATAACAAATATGTTCTTGATGATATAACATGCTGAGATCTAGGGAAACCTTGACCCATTCTTTGTATAACTTGAGAAATGGTTCGGGCAATATTTTTATTGTTGGCCCGTGGTATGACCACCAGTTTAAAAACCAATTTGGTATAGGATTTGCAAATATCTTGGCACATACTTTTATAAACCAAGTATGTTTATGTGTCTCATTGTTATAACAGAGAACTTTATTAAATGTCTGAATATAATCCCAATAGGTAAAGCTTACCAGGACTTTGTTTAGACTGAATTGTCTTTCAGTCATTGAGGAAATACCCCAATCTTCAATATGAATGACTTGTTTTATAATCATTTTAGAGAAGTTATAAACATTCTCACTTGTATTATATCCTGAAAAATGTTGAAATTCAACACCTGTGCTTATCAGCAGAGTCTCATAATATTTCCAAGTTTTGTATGACTCACCCGGGAAATAAAGTCCATTAACTAAATACCTCTGGAATATCGTCCAAGGTTCTTCTCTTCTCTGTATGTCGGAGTTTTCTAAGAGAAATATCATTTCTCTTTTTTCTACCTTTTCATATGTTTTGATATCATCAACTTCTTCTTTGGCGATTGAAGCAAAAGAATCACCTTACTTTTGAGTTAGAAACTCATGTAGTTTAGCATATAATGGATCACTTTCTGGAATATCTTCCAGATGTATTGATGATGAAGCTTTTTTTTGTGCTCTAGAGTTTAAGTTATATAAACTCATTCCTCCCTTTTGTATAATTGGAGTACTAGATGATGAAGATCCGTATGATGATCTTGATGAACTTGGGGATGATCTTCCCCTTCCGCTAGTATACTGCCTTTTCCTCTTGCCTTGGTTATCCAAGAAGGATCCATCCTGCAAACATTGCATTTAGTTTTAATCATTCAAGAGATTATATTTTTAATCATTCAAGAAGTTATAAACTTCATCACAATAAAATCTTTCATAAAACTCTTGTTCAATCAAGTAATTATTGACGATATCAATCACCATTCCGTCTATAATTTTTCATAATATAAGTTTCTTTAAATCTCTATTAAGAGGAACTTCCTTCAAAATCGTAACCAAATATTTATCAGGAAAGAAGTCAAGAAAACCCATGAGAAGAAAGATATTCTCTTGATAAGAAGTCTGGGAGGGAATTATCACATCTCTTTTTATAATGAATTTCGAAATCAAAAGGGGCTAATTGTGCCTGGCATCTTGCAAAAATTAACTTAGACGCATCATAGTCATACTAAAATTCTTCTATATTTAAATAAAGCTTAGATCCGTTCATGGTCTATATAAAAGAGAAGTTAGTTATCCGGCTTAGATATAATTTTTAGCCAGACATAGTCATGGCTTAACTCAGAAATAAAAACTGAAAATAAAAGGAAGTACCTTGTAGCAAACAACACACTTTACTGTTCCTCCGGCCAAAGTCCGGTAAGCTTACAATACTTGAAAATATTTTTCAAGTGGGGAGAGAGAAAGTAGAAAGAACAAGAGAGGGTTTCTAAAACCTGCTCTCAATTAAAGAAAAACAAACCTATTTATAGAAAAAGAAAAGCTTCTTTGTACAGGATACTGGGCTCCTATCTGGGTCCTGATAACAGTGTATTTTTTGTTGGTGAACCGTGTTGCTATAGTAGCGCGGGCCCGCTACCGACGCGCATAATCTTTACACTTTGTCCTTTAATTTTGCCAAAAAATCTTTGGCTTTCTTCAGTGCACCCATTGGACTTTCTTATTCATATTGTTGGTCTTCGTGCATATCTTCACTTGTTTCACTACGCATTGATGAATCTACTTTTGCGTAATGACTTATATTTAGAAGAATCTTCTTCTTTACTTCTTCTAGATATCTCATAATCATTTCATTTTGTTCTACTTTATCATGATTAGAAATATTTCTAGCCATATGTTTTACGGAGGTTGAGTCATCAGTCATAATTTCTTTATTAGGAATTGAATTATAATCATGTATGGTTTTCGTAATTAGATCCAGCAATTCTTGTCCGTATATGGACTTTGTTTGAGGATCTTTCTTCATCAACTTGTCCCAAAAATTATTATAGTAAGTTCTGTATAGCCAAGGTATTTGTTCCTCAGTGAAATCTACTTCTGAAACTCATTTATGAATCTATTGAACAGAGAATTCTATAAAAAAGGATATATGTTCAATTTGTTGAAAATAACAAATATGTTCTTGATGATATAACTTGTTGAGATCTGGGGAAACCTTGACCCATTCTTTGTATAACTTGAGAAATGGTTCGAGATATATTTTTATTGTTGGCCCGTGGTATGACCACTACTTTGAAAACCAATTTGGTATAGGATTTGCAAATATCTTAGCACATAATTTTATAAGCCAAGTATGTTTATACCTCTCATTGTTATAACAGAGAACTTTATTAAATGCCTGAATATAATCCTAATAGGTAAAGCTTACCATGACTTTGTTTAGACTGAATTGTCTTTCAGACATTGAAGAAATACCCCAATCTTCAATATGAATGACGTGTTTTATAATCATTTTAGATAAGTTATAAACATTCTCACTTGTATTATATCCTGAAAAATGTTGAAATTCAACACCTGTACTTATCAGCAGAGTCTCATAATATTCCCGAATTTTGTATGACTCACCCGGGAAATAAAGTCCATTAACTAAATACCTCTGGAATATCTTCCAAGGTTCTTCTCTTCTCTGTACGTCAAAGTTTTCTAAGAGAAATATCATTTCTCTTTTTTCTACCTTTTCATATGTTTTGATATCATCAACTTCTTCTTTGGCGATTGAAGCAAAAGAATCACCTTGCTTTTGAGTTAGAAATTCCTGTAGTTTAGCATATAATGGATCACTTTCTGGAATATCTTCAAGATGTATTGATGATGAAGATTTTTCTTGTGCTCTAGAGTTTAAGATATATAAACTCATTCCTCCCTTTTGTATAATTGGAGTACTAGATTATGAAGATCTGTATGATGATCTTGATGAACTTGGGGATGATCTTCCCCTTCCGCGAGTATAACTGCCTTTTCCTCTAGCATTGGTTATCCAAGGAGGATCCATCCTGCAAACATAGCATTTAGTTCTAATCATTCAAGAGGTTATATTTTTAATCATTCAAGAGGTTATAAACTTCATCACAATAAAATCTTTCATAAAATTCTTGTTCAATCATGTACTTATTGACGATATCAATTACCATTCCGTCTATAATTTTCCATAATATAAGTTCCTTTGCATCTCTATTAAGAGGAACTGCCTTCAAAATCGTAACCAAATATTTATCAGGAATGAAGTCAAGAAAACCCATCAGAAGAAAGATATTCTCTTGATAAGAAGTCTGGGAGGGAATTATCACTTCCCATTTTATAATGAATTTCGAATTCAAAAGGGGCTAATTGTGCTTGCCATCTAGCAAAAATTAACTTAGACGCATCATAGCTATACTAAAATTCTTCTATATTTAAATAAAGCTTAGATCCGTTCATTGTCTATATAAAAGAGAAGTTAGTTATCCGGCATAGATATAATTTCTTAGCCGGACATAGTCACGGCTTAACTCAGAAATAAAAATTGAAAAATAAAAGGAAGTACCTTGTAGCAAACAGCACACTTTACTATTCCTCCGGCCAAAGTCCAGTAAGCTTATAATACTTGAAAATATTTTACAAGTGGGGAGAGAGAAAGTAGAAAGAACGAGAGAGGGTTTCTAAAACATGCTCTCAATTAAAGAAAAACAAATCTATTTATAGAAAAAGAAAAGCATCTTTGTACAAGATACTGGGCCCATATCTGGGTCCTGGTAACAGTGTATTTACTATTGGTGAACCGTGTTGCTATAGTAGCGCGGGCCCGCTACCGACGCGCATAAGCTTTACACTTTGTCCTTTAATTTTGCCAAAAAATCTTTGGCTTTCTTCAGTGCATCCACTGGACTTTCATCTTCATATTGTTGGGCTTCGTGCATATCTTCACTTGTTTCACTACGCATTGATGAATCTGATTTTGCGTAATGACTTATATTTAGAAGAATCTTGTTCTTTACTTCTTCTAGATATCTCATAATCATTTCATTTTGTTCTCCTTCATCATGATTAGAAATTTTTCTAGCCATATGTTTTACGGAGGTTGAGTCATCAGTCATAATTCCTTTATTAGGAATTGAATTATAATCGTGTATGGTTTTCGTAATTAGATCCAGCAGTTCTTGTCCGTATATAAACTTTGTTTGAGGATCTTTCTTAATCAACTTGTCCCAAAAATTATTATAATAAGTTCTGTATAGGCAAGGGATTTGTTCCTCAGTGAAATCTACTTCCGAAACCCATTTATGAATCCATGAAACAGAGAATTCTATTAAAAAGTATATCTGTTCAATTTGTTGAAAATAAGAAGTATGTTCTTGATGATATAACTTGTTGAAATCTAGGGAAACCTTGACCCATTCTTTGTATAACTTGAGAAATAGTTCAGGCAATATTTTTATTATTGGCCCGTGGTATGACCACCAGTTTAAAAACCAATTTGGTATAGGATTTGCAAATATCTTGGCACATACTTTTATAAACCAAGTATGTTTATACCTCTCATTGTTATAACAGAGAACTTTATTAAATGCCTAAATATAATCCCAATAGGTAAAGCTTACCATGACTTTGTTTAGACTGAATTGTCTTTCAGTAATTAAGGAAATACCCCAATCTTCAATATGAATGACGTGTTTTATAATCATTTTAGAGAAGTTATAAACATTCTCACTTGTATTATATCCTGAAAAATGTTGAAATTCAACACCTGTGCTTATCAGCAGAGTCTCATAATATTTCCGAGTTTTGTATGACTCACCCGGGAAATAAAGTCCATTAACTAAATACCTCTGGAATATCTTCCAACGTTCTTCTCTTCTCTGTATGTCAGAGTTTTCTAAGAGAAATATCATTTCTCTTTTTTCTACCTTTTCATGTCACAACCCAAATCCGGATATGATGGCACGTGTCCATTTCCCACCGGACACATCAGCCTAACCCAACAACAATGATAGAGAATTAGAAATACGAGAATAAAAGATAATAAATAAGCGGAAGACTTTAATTAAGACTCAACGCTACCCAGAATTTGGTTGTCACATGTACAAACCTCTAAATACAGAATTCAAATAAAAATATACAAGTCTCAGAGTATAGTTCTCGAATAGAACAAAACTGAAAATAAAGATAATTCAAGGGCACGTCTGGAATGAACCGCTACCTCTCGAGTATGTCCCGAAGCTCAATCTGCTAAAGAAACTACTAAGCCGAATCTGAGAGAGAGCTGTCAACCTACACAATTGTGTAGAAGCAAGGGTGAGTACCGAAAACCACAGGTACTCGCAAGTAACTCTAAACTAAGCAAAAATAGCAGCTACAAACAACTCCTTTCAAGCCCAACCGAACCACCGAAACTTCAATCTAGTAGCAAACCAACCAACCAATACTAAACAGATCATATTCAACAGCCAGAACCAACAGTATATCAACATCAACCTCAGATCAACAAATAAGAGCAAGTAGATCAAATTCCACATAAGAAGGGTAAACTGATACAATCCACACATCACAGACAAAGATAAGGCAAATGCGATGCAAAGTGCAATAATGATGTCATGTAGTCGTGATGCATGTCTGTCCTACGAAACACATCTGTTGACGTAATCAGTCCGCGCTAAATACTCAAATCAGAACCCATGGGGGCCATACATGGACCATGTATCACCGCCGGAACCAGATCCCATCGGCATCCAAATCGCTAGCCGGAGCTAGTCCATCTCATATATCTCTAGCCGGAGCTAGTCTCAACTGTGTCTCATATCCATCCATCCTCATATCAGTGTCTCAGAACTCATGCAACAGATAGTTCACACATGGGATGAATAATGAATATGCACATGTCATCAATCACAATCATATCACGATCACATCATAGTATTACACATCATCTGTCTCAATCACAACCATATCACGACCACATCATAGTATTACACATCACCTATCTCAATCACAACCATATCACGACCACATCATAGTATTACACATCACTTGTCTCAATCACAACCATATCACGACCACATCATAGTATTACACATCATCTGTCTCAACATCAATGTCTGTATCAATCATAGCCTACTCATGCTCTTCTATCCCCTCAATATCAGTTATCACATGACTTATTCAACAAATTCATGTCACATATAACATATTTAGCTCGTTTTATACCCCATCTTTCATTTACAACAATTTCAATCAACAAATAAAACCCATCCTCAATCCCTATTACTCCTCAACACAATTAGGAAAGCAGTCATGCGTAGTCTAAGAGTTTTACAAAGTTTGGAAGCCACTTGCCTTAAAACGAACTCCAAAAGTTACTTGACTTGAGCCTTTCCTTTCCGAGTATAATCCGGATCACGATAATCTATTCAAACAATTATTCACAATCACAATTCGAGTCCAATGACACTAAAATCCAGAAATTTAGGGGAAAAGGGCAAAACGGTCCAAAAGTCTCATACCGAAAAACGATACCCAAATCTGGAATTTTTTTATGTAAAATGATCCTTAAAGTATTTGGAAGCTAATGGTGAAAACCAATTTGAAAACGGAGCTGAAATCAATTCACAAACTCAATTTGAAGGAAAATCCACGTTCTTGAAGAAGCCTAAAATATTCGGATCCGAAACCCCGACTCGAAAATGAAATATCTCTTGAAAAACAGCTTACCCATGCTTAGATAAGTTCAAATATGAAATTTCATCAAAAACGGAGTTAAGATCGACCTTGAAATTCTCAATTTATCAAACTTTAACTTTATCGGGAAAGTCCAAATTTTACACGGTTAATATGATGAAAATAATCGATGAATCAATAATTTTATGTTAAAATCAGTTTACCTATAACATAAGGATCGTAAATATACCTTTTTCATCAAAAAGGGAGTCCAAATCGATAAAACCCCAATTTTTTCCAAGAGATTTACGGATAGGAAAAAAAACCAGGTAAAGAAATTATAAGAAAATGTCGAATTGAAGATTGAATATTAACCCTCATATTAATTCAAGAAGAAACCCATAAGAATCACCCCATTCCGATCTCTAGAACTCCCGATATGCTCAAAATACCAAATAAACACAATCTGAGATTTTTATAACAGTACATGGCTGTTATGCACCAGAAAAACAGCAGTTAATCTTTCACTAAAAAGGCCGTAATTTCCTCATACGATTGTGAAATGACCCGATTCTTTTTTGTAAATATCTTAAATAATGATACGGACCTGCTCGTTCAATCGGAGCTCAATTTCATGCTCGTTTGCCCAGTCAAATATCATTTCTACTCGGTAAATAATTATTTCTTATTTGCGATAAAAGTTCAATCTCGGGTTAACGAAAATGCACCAAAATTTGCAGATAAGTCCTATAATTCATGCTCAAAATTTCAGAACCTTCGGAATAATTTTTCGACCTTTAAAACTAATAAAGAACCCTTTAGTTGTCACAGTTTGTTGAAATAGTGTCAAAGTATCCAAGAAGCTTAAAAGCTCACCCAAAACTCATTTGGCACTAACCGAACAAAAACCAAATATGCTACTAGCTTGAAAATGACATTTCGGACTTAATGAAATCGTCGGAATTTGAATTCGAGGTCTCCTTGACCCGGTATCCGATAAGGCGTCAAGAAACTAACTTCAGGCTCAAAAACTCGAAACGCACTTGGGGCCTCTAAAAATTCAACCAAGACTCATTCTAGACTTAGAATCACCCCCTGAATCCAACGGTGCCCTCGGAATTCCATTTCGAGCACCGCAACCTCGTTTGTTGACCAAACTCAACTCTTGATCAAAATTTCACAATTTTTGCAACTTAGGACCTCGAATCTTCGTTTTAACTCCAAATTCGACTTCGTAAATTCTCATAGACCCGTTTTGACATTCTAAAACTGCTGAAATCGACGGAAATCCGATTCGAGTCTCGAAACTCCAAATGACTCGAAATAACACTTTTAACCAAACTTTAACTCTTAAAAACTCAACTTTCCAAAAACTCAACTTTTCATCAATTTTCCTCCAAACCAACTTCGAAAATACAACAATTAGGACTCCGGGCAACTATCAGGAGGGGTAAAACGGTCATTTTATAAAAATTTCCAAAAATGACCTTTAGGGTGATTACATTATTCACCACTAAAAATCATGTTCGTCCTCGAACATAAAGTAGAAGAAGGCAAAAAAATACTCGCCGCTATCAACCCCGAGGTGAAATTTCCAAACTCAATAATTACTACTCCAAACGAACCCATTCTTAAACCTTATCCCAAAGATCCATAAAAAGGATTCCCAAATCAATCTTGACAACTTAACCCTCAAAGGGTTATTTCAAACCACCAACTAACTCAAAGACTGAATCTGAATCTAAGATCTCAAAACCACAACATATTTACCATGACAAACCCCTAATCATGTAACCACGAGAGAAATTTCGGAATCAATAACCACAGAAAAATCAAGGATGAACCTAAATCAGTCACCAAGCTCTCACAACACACGAACCATCACCGACTCTAGAAAAAATTCCATTCTCATTACCACATTTCCACAAGTCTGAGTCATACTAATCTGATGCATATCCATCGAGCACCCATCTTGGAATAATCACGCTTATCTAACCCACAGATAGAAATGATCAAGTATCCAACTGATGATTGACCCACCCAAGCATATAAAACCTCTAAGGATGCCACCAAAACACTGAAGTAGGATCCGTAATTGTAGACAACTCCAACAACGGAAGAACTAGGCCCACGGGCCACCAAAGCATCGAACCACACCTAGTTGAACCATGCATACAGGGGCAAGATAAATACCAAAATAGCCAAAAACTGTAGCCACATACGGTAGCCTCTCTATACCTTTCCAAAAGCAAGATGACACTTGTAGAACTTCCGAAAACCTTCCACCACCCCAATACCACATCGAACCCACTATCTCTGAATCGGCCCACCCATACAAGTATTCTATTCTGCCAAGAGAGCATGAATCGGTCCATCCGATTCACCACTAGGCATCCACCCACAAAAGTAAAAACACGTCTAAACATAGACAGAGAATCATAATCCAGAACCATGTCTGAAATGAGGTAGGTGGTCATATAAGAATATACAAAACCGAAATTGAACAACCCAAGATATCCCTTCCACGATGTCCATAACACACCTTCCCATTCGTCTGACTTCACAATCAGCCAGTCCGGCCTCATAACAATCATAGACATACTCAATTTATCCATTTTCTCATACTCTTTACAATAATCCATTAAAGCCAACAATATCAATACTACCAGAACATCAAAGTCACACCGGCCAGTTACTTTACCCTCAGACGGCCACTAGTATCCAGTCATTCTTAGAAACACATCGTTGCTTCCAAAATTTTAAATTATGGTCCTTCCTCCTTCCATTGAAGCATTCCACGATCGATATGGGTCTCACCCAATCGCTAATAATCCAAGTTCTAAATGTCATAGTACCTTTTCATTGAGATAGAACTATTGAATCACGACCAATATCGATTACACGCGATCCTTTACTTACCCAACTTCAACTATTATTCAAACCATCATATATCTCATGCCGAAACTTGAAGCAGTTCTTGGTCACTCAATAATTCCATATACTATGAGCACACAACCTCTATTTACCATCAAGGATCTAGGTAACGCGTTACAACAGTCTGGATAATTCCATAAATAGAGTTATCAACCCAGTTCAAAATCCTCAATAACCATGTAGAGCTATAAGTCCTTCCGGTTGGACACTCGTAAGCCACCTACCATAAGCTGAACAATTCAAACCAATTCAAAAACTGTAGAATTCCTCATACATCAACGTTTACCACCAATACCAATACCAAGTGTTCAGAAAGTAGCTGATAACACATCATACATTTGTGCTGAACCAGTCCACCTTGCATTGTCATATCTAACATAAAAGCAGAAATTTACACAATCCTCAACTTCAAACTAAGGATCCACACGTGACGTCTTATTCCTTCACATCTCTTAACTTATATCCATCGCGCAAGACTCTTGTTCTTCCCGTAAATCATTTATCATTATAGTTTCTTGGCCAAACATCCACCGCATATTACCTTTTACCTTAAGTCAAACTTCTCAAATGAAACTTCATCGAACTCTTCTAGAATCACAAGTATTTAACTGCTACAACTCAAACCATGCAAAATGTCCTTCCATTGGCAAAAAAGTTGATACAACCAATCATCTCTTACCTTGCCAACCCACATCTTGACAAAACCAACCCATTCCTTTTTAATCGTACCTTCTCGCTAAAATCCTTAATTGCCTTTACACGAGTATACTTGTTAAAACTTTCTTCATCCATGGCTTATTGTTGCCCATTTCTTTTGACTCATCATGAAGTCATTAGTTCCCAATATAATCATGACACCCAAGGGTCGTACCTCGTCCTAGAAACAAGACATGATCGATTCACTTGATCCACCACTATAACTTTCCTTATAATTAATGCTTAACTCAAGCGTTCATAGTAGAAACCACTTGATTTCTCAATCGAGAATGCAACATCAACCTTCTGACCCGATTAGGTTAAACAACTGACAACTCAGATTTCTCCGCTTCCATTATCACTAGTACCACATCATGAACAACCGCTAAATCCACCACTAGAAGACATCAGATCCATTGAGAAGGTCGTACTCAAACAACCTGTTCATTTACACTCATTAAATAGTTGCAAAACATTACCAAAGCACTTCAGTCTCCGGCCGAAAATGATATGCACAATTTCGTAAGCCCGATCGATGGCAGAAACAACATAGCCCATAACCCTAACCAAGATAACATGAGTACCATCGTAGTCCCGTACAATGACCCTGTAATGATATACACCCACACTATAAAACCACCATAGAACTTCTGATTTTGGTTGGTGCAACTTCATCATCATAATATACTACGCAATCCATTCCCTTATGACGAACTTCACAACTGTAGTTTCCAAAGTCGCAGCACTCTCAACACAGTCATTCTCTTACTTACACCATTCTTCATTGTCTAGCCACTTCCGTCGTATAAGTCACACAAGCACTATTCTCGTTGTTGAATAAATGACCGGAGAAATAAGACGTTCCTGAAGTCTCTTAATAAATGTTCATTTTCCAATACCATAAACTCAAAACACATCCCTTGGCCACAACCTTACTCACTCGTCTCGAAGAGAATTCCATGTCCGATCACACTTCCTTTCCACAAGCCTATCACCTCCGCATCAAAACAAGATCTAACACTAAAATCACGCGATGACACCTAAACTCGCACCCACGCAGGACCAACCACGAGTCATTACAAAGAAGAGAGAACAGAGTGAAGTGATAAGAATTAGATCGGACCAAGGACGCACAATAGAGAATCAAGTGATAAAGATCTTTCCTAAAAGTCACCATAGCCTCTCGAAGATAAGTACAGACATCTCCGTACCGATCCTGAAACACTACTTAGACTTGGCTTGTACACATGAGACCTATGAACCTGGGGCTCTGATACCATTTTGTCACACCCCAAATCCGGATGTGATGGCACGTGTCCATTTCCCACCGGACACGTCAGCCTAACCCAACCACAACGATAGAGAAGTAGAAATACGAGAATAAAAGATAATAAATAAGCGGAAGACTTTAATTAAGACTCAACACTACCCAGAATTTGGTTGTCACATGTACAAACCTCTAAATACAGAATTCGAATAAAAATATACAAGTCTCAGAGTATAGTTCTCGAATAGAACAAAACTGAAAGTAAAGATAACTCAAGGGCACGTCTGGAATGAACCGCTACCTCTCAAGTATGTCCCGAAGCTCAATCTGCTAAAGAAACTACTAACCGAATCTGAGAGAGAGTTGTCAACCCACACAATTGTGTAGAAGCAAGGGTGAGTATCGAAAACCACAGGTACTCGCAAGTAACTCTAAACTAAGCAAAACTAGCAGCTATAAACAACTCTTTCAATCCCAACCGAACCACCGAAACTTCAATCTAGCAGCAAACCAACCAACCTATACTAAACAGATCATATTCAACAGCCAGAACCAACAGTATATCCTCATCAACCTAGATCAACAAATAAGAGCAAGTAGATCAAATTCCACAAAAGAAGGGTAAACCAATACAATCCACACATCACAGACAAAGAGAAGGCAAATGTGATGCAAAATGCAATAATGATGTCATATAGTCGTGATGCATGTCTGTCCTACGATACAAATCTGTTGACGTAATCAGTCCGCGCTAAATACTCAAATCAGAACCCATGGGGGCCACACATGGACCATGTATCACCGCCGGAACCAGATCCCATCGGCATCCAAATCGCTAGCCGGAGCTAGTCTCAACTGTGTCTCATATCCATCCATCCTCATATCAGTGTCTCAGAACTCATGCAACAGATAGTTCACACATGGGATGAATAATGAATATGCACATGTCATCAATCACAATCATATCACGATCACATCATAGTATTACACATCATCTATCTCAATCACAACCATATCACGACCACATCATAGTATTACACATCACCTGTCTCAATCACAACCATATCACGACCACATCATAGTATTACACATCACCTGTCTCAATCACAACAATATCACGACCACATCATAGTATTACACCTCATCTGTCTCAACATCAATGTCTGTATCAATCATAGCCTACTCATGCACTTCTAACCCCTCAATATCAGTTATCACATGACTTATTCAACAAATTCATGTCACATATAACATATTTAGCTCGTTTTATTCCTCATCTTTCATTTACAATAATTTCAATCAAAAAATAAAACTCATCCTCAATCCCCATTACTCCTCAACACAATTAGGAAAACAGTCATGCGTAATCTAAGAGTTTTACAAAGTTTGGAAGCCACTTGGCTTAAAACGAACTCCAAAAGTTACTTGACTTGAGCCTTTCCTTTCCGAGTATAATCCGGATCACGATAATCTATTCAAACAATTATTCACAATCACAATTCGAGTCCAATGACACTAAAATCCAGAAATTTAGGGGAAAAGGGCAAAACGGTCCAAAAGTCTCATACCGAAAAACGATACCCAAATCTGGAAATTTTTTTATGTAAAATGATCCTTAAAGTATTTGGAAGCTAATGGTGAAAACCAATTTGAAAATGGAGTTGAAATCAATTCACAAACTCAATTTGAAGGAAAATCCACGTTCTTGAAGAAGCCTAAAATATTCGGATCCGAAACCCAGACTCGAAAAAGAAATATCTCTTGAAAAATAGCTTACCCATGCTTAGATAAGTTCAAATATGAAATTTCATCAAAAACGGACTTAAGATCGACCTTGAAATTCTCAATTTATCAAACTTTAACTTTATCGGGAAAGTCCAAATTGTACGCGGTTAATATGATGAAAATAATCGATGAATCAATAATTTTAGGTTAAAATCAGTTTACCCATAACATAAGGATCGTAAATATACCTTTTTCATCAAAAAGGGAGTCCAAATCGATAAAACCCCAATTTTTCCCAAGAGATTTACGGATAGGAAAAAAAACCAGATAAAGAAGTAATGAGAAAATGTTGAATTGAAGATTGAATACTAACCCTCATATTAATTCAAGAATAAACCCATAAGAATCACTCCATTCCGATCTCTAGAACTCCCGATATGCTCAAAATACCAAATGAACACAGTTTGAGATTTTTATAACAGTACATGGCTGTTATGCACCAGAAAAACAGCAGTTAATCTTTCACCAAAAAGGCCGTAATTTCCTCATACGATTGTGAAATGACCCGATTCTTTTTTGTAAATGTCTTAAATAATGATATGGACCTGCTCGTTCAATCGGAGCTCCATTTCATGCTCATTTGCCCAGTCAAATATCATTTCTACTCGGTAAACAATTATTTCTTATTTGCGATAAAAGTCCAATCTCGGGTTAGCGAAAATGCACCAAAATTTGCAGATAAGTCCTATAATTCATGCTCAAAATTTCAGAACCTTCGGAATAATTTTTCGACCTTTAAAACTAATAATGAACCCTTTAGTTGCCACAATTTGCTGAAATAGTGTCAAAGCATCCAAGAAGCTTAAAAGCTCACCCAAAACTCATTTGGCACTTCCCGAACAAAAACCAAATATGCTACTAGCTTGAAAATGACATTTCGGACTCAATGAAATCGTCGGAATTTGAATTCAAGGTCTCCTTGACCCGATATCCGATAAGGCGTCAACAAACTAACTTTAGGCTCAAAAACTCGAAACGCACTCGTGGCCTCTAAAAATTCAACCAAGACTCATTCTAGACTTAGAACCACCCCTTGAATCCAACGGGGCCCTCGGAATTCCATTTCGAGCACCGGAGCCTCGTTTGTTGACCAAAGTCAACTCTTGATCAAAATTTCACAATTTTTGCAACTTAGTACCTCAAATCTTCGTTTTAACTCCAAATTCGACTCCGTAAATTCTCATAGACCCGTTTCGACATTCCAAAACTGTTGGAATCGACTGAAATCCGATTCGAGTCTCGAAACTCCAATGACTCGAAATAGCACTTTTAACCAAACTTTAACTCTTAAAAACTCAACTTTCCAAAAACTCAACTTTTCATCAATTTTCCTCCAAACCAACTTCGAAAATACAACAATTAGGACTCGGGGCAACTATCGGGAGGGGTAAAACGGTCATTTTATGAAAATTTCCAAAAATGACCTTTAGGGTCATTACATCATATGTTTTGATATCATCAACTTCCTCTTTGGCGATTGAAGCAAAAGAATCACCTTGCTTTTGAGTTAGAAATTCCTGTAGTTT
This sequence comes from Solanum verrucosum, assembly GCF_900185275.1. Lineage (NCBI taxonomy): Eukaryota > Viridiplantae > Streptophyta > Magnoliopsida > Solanales > Solanaceae > Solanum > Solanum verrucosum. Next base: position 1,015,209 of record NW_026020341.1, on the reverse strand, counting down.
AGCATATAATGGATCATTTTCTGGAATATCTTCCAGATGTATTGATGATGAAGCTTTTTCTTGTGCTCTAGAGTTTAAGTTATATAAACTCATTCCTCCCTTTTGTATAATTAGAGTACTAGATGATGAAGATCCGTATAATGATCTTGATGAACTTGGGGATGATCTTCCCCTTCCGCGAGTATAACTCCCTTTTCCTCTATCCTTGGTTATCCAAGGAGGATCCATCCTGCAAACATAGCATTTAGTTTTAATCATTCAAGAGGTTATATTTTTAATCATTCAAGAGGTTATAAACTTCAACACAATAAAATCTTTCATAAAACTCTTGTTCAATCATGTAATTATTGACGATATCAATCATCATTCCGTCTATAATTTTCCATAATATAAGTTCCTTTAAATCTCTATTAAGAGGAACTGCCTTCAAAATCATAACCAAATCTTTATCAGGAAAGAAGTCAAGAAAGCCCATCAAAAGAAAGATATTCTCTTGATAAGAAGTCTGGGAGGGAATTATCACTTCCTTTTTTATAATGAATTTCGAAATCAAAAGGGGCTAATTGTGCCTGCCATCTAGCAAAAATTAACTTAGACGCATCATGCTTAAAATCTTTATCAAACATATACTTGACTGACTGAGCATCAGTTTTTATCAAAAAAATTTTATTATATAAATCATCTTGGCCAAGCAGGATTAGCAAGAGTTAAACAAGGTGAGGATTTAACTCTTTTTTTAATAGTCTTTACAAGATCTGTGAGACTATTAGTCCAAGGCTTTTTATGATCTTTTTTTAGCCTATCATATAACGGAGCCAAATCTCGAGATAAATTCTTGTAGAATGGGAAAATTTAGTTTAAACTTCTCAGAAACTACTGCAATTGCGTCTTATCTGTAATAATATCAGGGAATTTTGATGCGAATTCAATAGATCGCTGAATAGGAGTCATTTTTCCTTGACAAATCAAATGACCCAAAATCTAACTTCTGTTTGAAAAAGACTCATTTTAGGTTTAGATATGACCAAACCATTTTGAATAACTATTTTCTTAAAAATATCTAAATGCTTAATATGCATTTCAAGAGTCTTTGAGTATACCAAAATATCATCAATATAAACTATGATGAAATCCAAATAGGGATTAAAAATATCATTCAATATCTTTTGAAATTTTGAGGGAGCATTTTTTAACCCAAAAGGCATTACATTCCATTCGTACTGTCCAAACAGAACATTAAATGTCATTCTATATGAGTGGTCTCTAAATATTTGGATTTGCCAATATCCAGATTTTAAATCAAATTTTGAAAAGATATTAGCATCATATAATCTGGTTAATAAATCTCTTTTATTAGGAATAGGGTATCTAAACCATTTTAAAAATTTATTTAAAGGTTTATAATTTATAACTAACCTGGGAACACCTCGTTCTTTTTCTGCTGCGTTATTAACATAAAAAGCAGTACACGACCATGGTGATTTGGAAGGCTTTATCAACCCCTTTTGTAGTAAATTATCAATTTCTTTTTTGCAGAATTCAACCAATTCGGTATTCATCTGACAAGGACGTGATTTGGTAGGGATGTTTTCCTCAGAGAAGTCATCTTCATATGAAAGAGTTACAATATGCTTTTTTCGATTCCAAAAGGCATTAGGATGATCAGCACAAATATCAATGTCCATTTTTTCAGAAATGAGTTTAATTTTTTTTCTGTACTTTAGCAGATTTTAAAGTATCGAATATATTCATACTAAATATCTTAAGTTGTAAATAATCAACATGCTTTAGTTTCATTTCAATTAGAGCATTAATATCTCTAGAAATAGGCTCGGTGATAAAAGTATAACTAATATCTTGATTTTTATAAGTAGCAGAAAATCCTTTAGCATTTATATTAATATAAGGATAAATTGCATTTAAAAAGGAGTTCCTAGAATAATAGAAGGGTTTAACTGATTTTTTACTAAGAAAAAGAAGTGAGGAATACAAACTTTATTCCCGGCAAATACGAGTATTAGATAATTTATACTTTATATCTAAAGCATGACCAGATGCAGATTTAACCATATGCGTTGTTTTTTCAAAATATTTAGTAGGTACAAGACCTTCTTGAATGCAACTCACATCAGCGCTACTATCAATCATAGCAATGTTAGTTATAGAAAAAATATTATCAATTAATATGGTACATTTAACATACCATTTATGAGCTGTAACAATTTGCATCATTCCTAAAAACATATTTTGTTTCGGATCAATATTCAAAGTGTTGGCAAGAATATTTTCTTCAGCAGTAGATTCATCAACCTTATTTTTTCCTTTGCTATTAGCAGACTCAATCTGAGTAAGACGGTGATCATAAATAATATGATTTTGTTTAAGAAATTTAATTTCTTCCTTCAAATGTTCAATTTCTCCTTTTAAATCAACAAAAGAGGTATCACGAATAACCATGGTTTGTTTAGAAGAGAGTCTATTATGAACTTCAGACAAGGAGTAAGGAGCAGAATAATTAAAATCATCTTTAACCTTTTTATCACTAGGAATACTAGTTGAAGAGCTAGTTTTACTAGCGGCCATTTGAATGATCTTTTTAAGAAATGTATTAGCGAAAACTTCTTTTAGAAGTTCTATCACATTGTCTGCAGTGATAGTGAACATATTCATGTCTTCAAACTGAGATTGCAGCTTGTAAATTTCATTATGTTCGCAGTGACAAATATCACCATGACATTTGCAAGCATCATTCGAATCTTGATGAACCTTAGAAGGCTCAGGTTGCTCATCTTCTGTTGCATAACTTGCTTCAGAATCATCATAATCTGATTCGGAACCAGAAGTATATAGAAAACTATAAATCTTCTCTTGAATATCATCATCAAGTTCTAGAGTCTTAAGCTTTTCCAGCTTACAATTTGGAGCTATATGCCCAAATTTTCCATATTTATAACACTTAATCTTATCAAGATTTCGCCTTGACCTATTCCTGGTAAATCTATGAGATTTACGATGAGTCCTACGCTCATCTCTTTCTTCTCTAGTCCTTCTTCTAGATCTTCTTTTCTTATGATGAGATCTATGAGATTCTGATTTAGAAGTTTCTCGGTTGGTGCTTTTTGAAGCATCTGGTAAACCGAATTGAGTACAAAAATCTCCTAATTGAGACTTTTCTCTAAGCTTATCCATCTTAAGCTGTCTTGAGAGTTTCAACTCATTGCACAAATTTATGCCTTCTTGCGTACAAGCCCCAATAAGCTTTCCATAAGTAAAATCACTATAGGGAATAATTCCTTGAAAATTTCTAAGAGTCTATTTTACTCTTTCTGCAAATAAAGAAGGTAAGCCATCAATAAATTTGGCTTTCCAGAATTCTAAACCATTTCTGGAAGTTCCATGATCCGACTTAAATAAGTGTCTTTATACCACCGAAACTCACCTAAATGTCTACATCTAAGACCATTTAGAAGAGATTTAATAGTTTCATATTGATTGGTAAATCTACCACTTATATGTTCAAGAATAGTCAAAATAAGTGTATACATAGCGTCTTCTCTATTTTGAACAAGGGCAAAGCCTAAATTATCAACTCCTTCATTTACTGCCTTAGCATTAATAACTGATGCTCTCGCATCAGACGGCATATAATTATCCCACCATCTCTTAGTTAATTGGTAAATTCTGCAATAATCATCTTGCAAATGGTCTTGTCAGTGTTACTAACACTTTTGCAGATAGTAGCATACATAAGCATCCTATGAACCATAATCGTCAACTGCCTATCAGTTAACCCATCGAGATTCCATTCATAAATCTCACTTCCACTATAAGAAGTGTTAGTTTGATTCCAATCTCTTTCCTCTATTAAAACATCTTGAGGAGTAGGCCTAGCATAGTATGATGTTTGCATGCTAGGTTTTCTAGCATAAGCAGTATTACCACTATTCTTCTTTGGATACCCATGAAGTTTATTAACTTCCATTTCCATTTGAGTTTTGAAATCAAAAGTGGCTTCCATCTCATCTGCAAAATCTTCAGCGAGATTTAACGGTTTTGCACTTGCACCAAATTGAGAAAACTTTTATCATGAAGATTTTCAAGGTCGTGCAAAGGTCTAAGAATAAAATCCTAAATCTCAGGAGGCCTTTGAATATGAACATCAGGCTGTTTTGACGAAGAAGCCTGTTCTGAAACTTGTTTCACAGATTTTAGCTTACTATCAATTTGAACAATCAGATTAGACAGGCTATCTAATTTTTTGTCTAGAGAACAAATATGTTCACCAATAACTTTGACATATAGGCCCAAATAATTATTTTGAGGAATAAGACGATTAATTTCATTTATACTTACAGCGGCGACATCATTATCAATAAATTTATGAAGAACAGTAAAACTAATACCTGTATTATTTGGTAAAATAAACGGAGCTTGATGAGGATAAATGGATTGAATAATATTACCTGATTCATCTTTATAAGATCGTTTAAGAACGTTGATGAATAAAGGCAAATATGTGGTTATAAACCAAGGCACAAAAAACATAATATGATTATGTAATGCACAAGTTTCATAAAACTCTTGAGAAATATTATTTAAATCTTCTTTACTATAAGTGTCAAAAAACCAAGTTTTAAACCGGTTCCATTTTTCATTTAAAAATTCGTTTTGAATATATTTTCTTGCTAGTGAACCTAGACTAAAATCAATTTGATGTTCACTCATCATTAAGTATCATTAAGATTAAAATCCATCTCGGATACAGAAGGAATATCCTTATCAAAAATATCAGATGCTTTATCATTCGTTTGAACAATGTTTAACCGAGGATCAATTTTAATTTTTTGTTTTTCTGTAGATATAACTGTTGATAAAGTATGTAATGAAGCAGCGCGATTTCTTGCTGGACCATAACAAGGTTCTATCGGAGAAATATGTTGAATAGCCAGTCCTCTATCAGAAGCAAAAGAATGTCTACTATAAGGAACACTTTTTTCATCAAACTGCATACAAATTTCTCCATCAGAATTTTGACTAATATGAGAATATTCAGAATTAGTGACAACATCTGTCATTTGCTCAGGGGGTATAACAGAATCTAGAATCCAAGTGGTAGGAAAATTAATTTCTTCCCATTTTATAGGTCTTCTAGTAGTGACCTTAGATCTGGCGAAATTAGTTTCTACTAAAATAGTTTGATCAGATGTATCATATAACTTACATCTAGGATTCAAAGTAGCAAGTAATTTATAATAGATTCTATACGACAAGCAAATTAATTCAAATCTAGGTGCATAGTTATAACCATGCGTTTTAACATTTAAGGTTAAAGCATCTAATATATTAGAATTAGTCAAAGATAACTGCAAATTGGGTTGAGCATTAAAATAAACTGGACCATAAGCCACTGTAGATTCTATCGAACCCATCAAGGATTGACGAAAATTTAAATTCCTCGCATCTCGTAGAGCAGCTAAGAAAGTCTCTGGTAACCCTTTAAGAGTTAAAGGTTTAAAAGCAATTTGAACCATGCCAATATGTAAAAATTTATACTGAGATTTATACAATTCAGTATCACGCTTATTTAATAAACGAATAGTTTGTTCAGACAAGTTTAACGCCAAGGATTGTTCAGTTGTTTTAATCATCTGTTTATTAGAAATCTTATCAAACCAACCATAATCATAAATGGTTTTTATATTAACTTTTAGAATAATCCATTTGTTTAACAGTGTTCCTTATAGTAGACATTCTTTTGCTTCTGATAGAAGACTAGTTATTCAGCATATTTCTCCGATAGAACCTTGTTATGGTCCAGCTAGAAATCGCACTGCTTCTTTACATACTTTATCAACGGTTATATCTGCAGAAAAACAAAAAATTAAAATTGATCCTCGGTTAAACATTGTTCAAACGAATGATAAAGCATCCGATATTTCTGATAAGGATATTCCTTCTGTATTCGAGATGGATTTTAATCTTTATGATACTTAATGATGAGTGAACATCAAATTGATATTAGTCCAGGTTCGCTGGCAAGAAAATATATTCAAAATGAATTTTTAAATGAAAAATGGAACCGGTTTAAAACTTGGTTTTTTGACACTTATAGTAAAGAAGATTTAAATAACATTTCTCAAAAGTTTTATGAAACTTGTGCATTACATATTCATATTATGTTTTTTGTGCCTTGGTTTATAACCACTTATTTGTCTTTATTCATCAACGTTCTTGAACGATCTTACAAAGATGAATCAGGTAATATTATTCAATCCATTTATCCTCCTCAAGCTCCGTTTATTTTACCAAATAATACTGGTATTACTTTTACTGCTTTTCATAAATTTATTGATAATGAAGTCGCCGCAGTAAGTATAAATGAAATTAATCGTATTATTCTCAAAATAATTATTTGGGTCTATATGTTAAAGTTATTGGTGAACATATTTGTTCTCTAGACAAAAAATTAGATAGCATGTCTAATCTAATTGTTCAAATTGATAATAAACTAAAATCTGTGAAACAAGTTTCGGAACAGGCTTCGTCGTCAAAGCAGCCTAACGTTCATATTCAAAGGCCTCCTGAGATTCAGGATTTTATTCTTAGACCTTTGCACGACCTTGAAAATCTTCTTGATAAAAAGTTTTCTCAATTTGGTGCAAGTGCGAAACCGATAAGTCTCGCTGAAGATTTTGCAGATGAGATGGAAGCCACTTTTGATTTCAAAACTCAAATGGAAATGGAAGTTAATAAACTTCATGGGTATCCAAAAAGAATAGTGGTAATACTGCTTATGCTAGAAAACCTAGCATGCAAACATATTACTATCCCAGGCCTACTCCTCAAGATGATTTAATAGAGGAAAGAGATTGGAATCAAACTAACACTTCTTATAGTGGAAGTGAGATTTATGAATGGATTCTCGATGGGCTAACTGATAGGCAGTTGACGATTATGGTTCATAGGATACTTATGTATGCTACTATCTGCAAAAGTGTTAGTAACACTGACAAGACCATTTGCAAGATGATTATTGCAGGATTTACCGGTCAACTAAGAGGATGGTGGGATAATTATATGCCCTCTGATGCGAGAGCAGCAGTAATTAATGCTAAGGCAGTAAATGAATGAGTTGATAATTTAGGCTTTGCCCTTGTTCAAAATAGAGAAGACGCTGTGTATACACTTATTTTGATTATTCTTGAACATTTTAGTGGTAGATTTACTAATCAATATGAAACCATTAGATCTCTACTAAATGGTCTTAGATGTAGACATTTAGGTGAGTTTAGATGGTATAAAGACACTTATTTAAGTCGGGTAATGAAACTTCCCGAAAATGGTTTAGAATTCTGGAAAGACAAATTTATTGATGGCTTACCTTCTTTATTTGCAGAAAGAGTAAAAAAGACTTTTAGAAATCCACAAGGAATTATTCCCTATAGATTTACCAGGAATAGGTCAAGGCGAAATCTTGATAAGATTAAGTGTTATAAATATGGAAAATTTGGGCATATAGCTCCAAATTGTAAGCTGGAAAAGCTTAAGACTCTAGAATTTGATGATGATATTCAAGAGAAGATTTATAGTTTTCTTTATACTTCTGGTTCCGAATCAGATTATGATGATTCTGAAGCAAGTTATGCAACAGATGATGAGCAACCTGAGTCATCTAGTAAGGTTCAACAAGATTCGAATGATGCTTGCAAATGTCATGGTGATAGTTGTCACTGCGAACATGATGAATTCTACAAGCTATAATCTCAGTTCGAAGACATGATTATGTTCACTATCACTGCAGACAATGTGATAGAACTTCTAAAAGAAGTTACCGCTAATACTCTTCGTGAAAAGATCATTCAATTGGCTGCTAGTAAAACTAGCTCTTCATCTAATATTTCTAATGATAAAAAGGTTAAAGATGAGTTTAATTATTCTGCTCCTTACTCCTTGTCTGAAGTTCATAATAGACTTTCTTCTAAACAAACCATGATTTTTCGCGATACCTCTTTTGTTGATTTAAAAGGAGAAATTGAACATTTGAAAGAAGAAATTAAATTTCTTAAACAAAATCATATTATTTGTGATCACCATCTTACTCAGATTGAGTCTGCTAATAGCAAAGGAAAAAATAAGGTTGATGATTCTACTGCTGAAGAAAATACTCTTGCCAACACTTTGAATATTGATCCGGAACAAAATATGTTTTAAGGAATGATGCAAATTATTACAGCTCATAAATGGTATGTTAAATGTACCATATTAATTGATAATATTTTTTCTATAACTAACATTGCTATGATTGATAGTGGCGCTGATGTGAGTTGCATTCAAGAAGGTCTTGTACCTACTAAATATTTTGAAAAAACAACGCATATGGTTAAAACTTCATCTGGTCATGCTTTAGATATAAAGTATAAATTATCTAATACTCGTATTTGCCGGGAATAAAGTTTGTATTCCTCACTTCTTTTTCTTAGTAAAAAATCAGTTAAACCCTTCTATTATTCTAGGAACTCCTTTTTAAATGCAATTTATCCTTATATTAATATAAATGCTAAATGATTTTCTGCTACTTATAAAAATCAAGATATTAGTTATACGTTTATCACCGACCCTATTTCTAGAGATATTAATGCTATAATTGATATGAAACAAAAGCATGTTGATTATTTACAGCTTGAGATATTTAGTATGAATATATTCGATACCTTAAAATCTGCTAAAGTACAGGAAAAGATTAAACTCATTTCTGAAAAATGGCCATTGATATTTGTGTTGATCATCCTAGTGCCTTTTGGAATCGGAAAAAACATATTGTAACTCTTCCATATAAAGATGATTTCTCTGAGGAAAATATCCCTACTAAATCACGTCCTTGTCAAATGAATATCGAATTGGTTGAATTCTGCAAAAAGGAAATTGATAATTTATTACAAAAAGGATTGATAAAGCCTTCCAAATCACCATGGTCGTTTACTGCTTTTTATGTTAATAACGCAGCCAAAAAAGAACGAGGTGTTCCCAGGTTAGTTATAAATTATAAACCTTTAAATAAATTTTAAAATGGATTAGGTATCCTGTTCCAAAAAATAGGGATTTATTATCCAGATTATATGATGCTAATATCTTTTCAAAATTTGATTTAAAATCTGGATATTGGCAAATCCAAATATTTAAAGACCACTCATATAGAACAACATTTAATGTTCCGTTTGGACAGTACGAATGGAATGTAATGCCTTTTGGGTTAAAAAATGCTCCCACATAATTTCGAAAGATAATGAATGATATTTTTAATCCCTATTTGGATTTCATCTTAGTTTATATTGATGATATTTTGGTATACTCAAAAACACTTGAAATGCATATTAAGCATTTAGACATTTTTAAGAAAATAGTTATTCAAAATGGTTTGGTCATATCTAAACCTAAAATGAGTCTTTTTCAAACAGAAGTTAGATTTTTGGGTCATTTGATTTGTCAAGGAAAAATGACTCCTATTCAACGATCTATTGAATTCGCATCGAAATTCCCTGATATTATTACAGATAAGACGCAATTGCAGCGATATCTGGGAAGTTTAAACTACATTTCCCCATTCTACAAGTATTTGTCTCGAGATTTAGCTCCGTTATATGACAGGATAATAAAAGATCATAAGAAGTCTTGGACTAATAGTCTCACAGATCTTGTAAAGACTATTAAAGGAAGAGTTAAATCTTTACCTTGTTTAACCCTTGCTAATCCTGCTTAGCCAAAGATTGTAGAGACAGATGCGTCTAATATTGGGTATGGAGGTATATTGAAGCAAATTAATCTGCATGATAACAATGAATATCTTATTCGATTTCATTTAGGAAAATGGAGCGATGCTCAGAAAAAATATGCGACGGTAGCTCATGAAATGTTAACTATCGTTAAGTGTGTTTTAAAATTTCAAGATGATTTATATAATAAAAATTATGATAAAAACTGATGCTCAGTCAGTCAAGTATATGTTTGATAAAGATTTTAAACATGATGCATCTAAGTTAATTTTTGCTAGATGGCAGGCACAATTAGCCCCTTTTGATTTCGAAATTCATTATAAAAAGGGAAGTGATAATTCCCTCCCAGACTTCTTATCAAGAGAATATCTTTCTTGACTTCTTTCCTGATAAAGATTTGGTTATGATTTTGAAGGAAGTTCCTCTTAATGGAGATTTAAAGGAACTTATATTATGGAAAATTATAGGCGGAATGGTGATAGATATCACCAATAATTACATGATTGAACAAGAGCTTTATGAAAGATTTTATTGTAATGAAGTTTATAATTCTCAAGAATAATTAAAAATATAACCTCTAGAAAGATTAAAACTAAATGCTATGTTTGCAGGATGGATCCTCCTTGGATAACCAAGGCTAGAGGAAAAGGCAGTTATATTCGCGGAAGGGGAAGATCATCCCCAAGTTCCTCAAGATCATCATACGGATCTTCATCATCTAGTACTTCAATTATACAAATGGGAGGAATGAGTTTATATAACTTAAACTCTAGAGCACAAGAAAAAGCTTCATCATCAATAAATCTGGAAGATATTCCAGAAAGTGATCCAGTATATGCTAAACTACAGGAGTTTCTAACTCAAAAGCAAGGTGATTCTTTTGCTTCAATCGCCAATGAAGAAGTTGATGATATCAAAACATATGAAAAGGTAGAAAAAAGAGAAATGATATTTCTCTTAGAAAACTCTGACATACAGAGAAAAGAAGAACCTTGTAAGATATTCCAGAGGTATTTAGTTAATGAACTTTATTTCCCGGGTGAGTCATACAAAACTCGGAAATATTATGAGACTCTGCTAAAAAGCACATGTGTTGAATTTCAACATTTTTCGGGATATAATACAAGTGAGAATGTTTATAACTTCTCTAAAATGATTATAAACACGTGATTCATATTGAAGATTGGGGTATTTCCTCAATGACTGAAAGACAATTCAGTCTAAACAAAGTCATGGTAAGCTTTACCAATTGGGATTATATTCAGGCATTTAATAAAGTTCTCTGTTATAACAATGAGAGGCATAAACATACTTGGTTTATAAAAGTATGTGCCAAGATATTTGCGAATCCTATACCAAATTGGTTTTTAAACTGGTGGTCATACCACGGGCAAACAATAAAAATATTGCCCGAACCATTTCTCAAGTTATACAAAGAATGGGTCAAGGTGTCCCCAGATCTCTACAAGTTATATCATCAAAAACATATTTGTTATTTTCAACAAATTGAACAGATATATTTTTTTATAGAATTCTCTGTTCCATGGATTCATAAATGGGTTCCGAAAGTAGATTTCACTGTGGAACAAATCCCTTGCCTATACAGAACTTATTATAATAATTTTTGGGACAAGTTGATGAAGAAAGATCCTCAAACAAAGTCCATATACGGACAAGAACTATTGGATTTAATAACGAAAACCATACACGATTATAAATCAATTCCTCATAAAGGAATTATGACTGATGACTCAACCTCCGTAAAACATATGGCTAGAAAAATTTCTAATCATGATGAAGGAGAACAAAATGAAATGATTATGAATTATCTAGAAGAAGTTAAGAAAAGGATTATTCTAAATGTAAGTCATTACGCAAAATCAGATTCATCAATGCGTAGTGAAACAAGTGAAGATATGCACGAAGCACAACCTTATGAAGAAGAAGCACCAGTGGATGCACTGAAGAAAGCCGAAGATTTTTTGACAAAATTAAAGGACAAAATGTAAAAAGAAGTGTAAAGCTTATGCGCGTCGGTAGCGGACCCGCGCTACTGTAGCAACACTGTTACCAACAGTAGATACACTATTACCAGGACCCAGATAGGGGCCCAGTATCCTGTACAAAGATGCTTTCTTTTTTCTATAAATAGGTTTGTTTTTCTCTAATTGAGAGCAGGTTTTTAGAACCCCTCTCTCCTTCTTTCTACTTTCTCTCTCCCCACTTGTAAAATATTTTCAAGTATTGTAAGCTTACCGGACTTTGGTCAGAGGAATAATAAAGTGTGTTGTTTGCTACAAGGTACTTCCTTTTATTTTCAGTTTTTATTTCTAAGTTAAGCCATGACTATGTTCGGCTAAGAAAATATATCTATGCCGGATAACTAACTTCTCTTTTATATAGACCATGAACGGATCTAAGTTTTATTTAAATATAGATGAATTTTAGTATGGCTTCTCGACTTGGTTCTGACATTGAGGTACAGTTAGATCTAGTACTACTTTTATTGTCTTTGTCTTTATGACTCCGTCTGATGAGTCGTGGTTTTTAGCCCGAAATTGAGTTTGATAAGTAGGGCGCCTCATACCCGGTTAGAACTATCAGACACATGGGCTTAATTAAAGTATGTATTAGCTTCTTGATAGGCCCTTTGCTTGGGTAAAATAATTAAACCATGCAATCTGAGCAACTATCTTAAAATTCTTGTGTATTTCGATTCTTATGTAGTTGGACTACCTCTAAGAATATTGACTTGCTTGATCTATGACTGGGCGGACCCACCGCCAGGTCAGTGATCCTGTAAAGTTGGTATCAGAGCATAGGAACTTTTAATGGTAGATATGTAATTGATGTGAAGATCTTTGGCATAGATATATTATCTCTTTTATGGATCAAGAAGATATTAAAAGCACTCAACTAGAAGAGGTAGATATACCTCAAAAACCTTGATTTGTTAAACAAATGGATTATTTCAAAAGTTAATATAAAATCCATTTATGATTATGGTTGGTTTGATAAGATTTCTAATAAACAGTTGATTAAAACAACTGAACAATCCTTGGCGTTAAACTCGTTCGAACAAACTATTCGTTTATTAAACAAGCGTGATATTGAATTATATAAATCTCAGTATAAATTTTTGCATATTGGCATGGTTCAAATTGCTTTTAAACCTTTAACTCTTAAAGGGTTACCAGAAACTTTCTTAGCTACTCTACGAGATGCGAGGAATTTAAATTTTCGTCAATCCTTGATGGGTTAAATAGAATATACGGTGGCTTATGGTCCAGTTTATTTTAATGCTCAGCCCAATTTGTAGTTATCTTTGACTGATTCTAATATATTAGATGCTTTAACCTTGAATGTTAAAACGTATGATTATAACTATGCACCTGGATCTGAGTTAATTTGTTTGTCGTATAGAATCTATTATAAATTACTTGCTACTTTGAATCCTAGATGTAAGTTATATGATACATCTGATCAAACTATTTTAGAAGAAACTAATTTCGCCAGATCTAAGGTCACTACTAGAAGACCTATAAAAAATGGAAGAAATTAATTTTCCTATCACTTGGATTTTAGATTCTGTTATACCCTGAGCAAATGACCGATGCTTTCACTAATTCTGAATATTCTCATATTAGTCAAAATTCCGATGGAAAAATTTGTATGCAGTTTGATGATCTTGAATGATTAAAAATATAATTTGTTGAGATCTGGGGAAACCTTGACCCATTCTTTGTATAACTTGTGAAATGGTTCGGGCAATATTTTTATTGTTGGTCCGTGGTATGACCACTAGTTTAAAAACCAATTTGGTATAGGATTCGCAAATATCTTGGCACATACTTTTATGAACCAAGTATGTTTATGCCTCTCATTGTTATAACAGAGAACTTTATTAAATGCCTGAATATAATCCCAATAGGTAAAGCTTACCATGACTTTGTTTAGACTAAATTGTCTTTCAATCATTGAGGAAATACCCCAATCTTCAATATGAATTATGTGTTTTATAATCATTTTAGAGAAGTTATAAACATTCTCACTTGTATTATATCCTGAAAAATGTTGAAATTCAACACATGTGCTTATTAGCAAAGTCTCATAATATTTCCGTGTTTTGTATGACTCATCCGGTAAATTAAGCCCATTAACTAAATACCTCTGGAATATCTTCCAAGGTTCTTCTCTTCTCTGTATGTCAGAGTTTTCTAAGAGAAATATCATTTCTCTTTTTCTACCTTTTCATATGTTTTGATATCATCAACTTCTTCTTTGGCGATTGAAGCAAAAGAATCAACCTGCTTTTGAGTTATAAACTCCTGTAGTTTAGCATATAATAGATCACTTTCTGGAATATCTTCCAAATGTATTGATGATTAAGCTTTTTCTTGTGCTCTAGAGTTTAAGTTATATAAACTCATTCCTCCCTTTTGTATAATTGGAGTACTAGATGATGAAGATCCGTATGATGATCTTGATGAACTTGGGGATGATATTTCCCTTCCGCGAGTATAACTGCCTTTTCCTCTAGCCTTGGTTATCCAAGGAGGATCCATCCTGCAAACATAGCATTTAGTTTTAATCATTCAAGAGGTTATAAACTTCATCACAATAAAATCTTTCATAAAGTCTTGTTCAATCATGTAATTATTGACATTTTTTAATCATTAAGAGGTTATAAACTTCATCACAATAAAATCTTTCATAAAGCTCTTGTTCAATCATATTATTGACAATATCAATCACCATTCCGTCTATAATTTTCCATAATATAAGTTCCTTTAAATCTCTAATAAGAGGAACTGCCTTCAAAATCGTAACCAAATCTTTATCAGGAAAGAAGTCAAGAAAACCCATCAGAAGAAAGATATTCCCTTGATAAGAAGTCTGGGAGGGAGTTATCACTTCCCTTTTTATAATGAATTTCGAAATCAAAAGGGGCTAATTGTGCCTGCCACCTAGCAAAAATTAACTTAGACGCATCATGTTTAAAATCTTTATCAAACATATACTTGACTGACTGAGCATCAGTTTTTATCAAAATTTTGATTATATAAATCATCTTGAAATTTTAAAACGCACTTAACGATAGTTAACATTTCATGGCTACCGTCGCATATTTTTTCTGAGCATCGCTCCATTTTCCTGAATGAAATCGAATAAGATATTCATTTTTATCATGCGGATTAATTTGTTTTAATATACCTCCATACCCAATATTAGACGCATCCGTCTCTACAATCTTTGGCCAAGCAGGATTAGCAAGGGTTAAACAAGGTAAAGATTTAACTCTTTCTTTAATAGTCTTTACAAGATCTGTGAGACTATTGGTCCAAGGCTTTTTATGATCCTTTTTTAGCCTGTCATATAACGGAGCTAAATCTCGAGATAAATTCTTGTAGAATGGGGAAATGTAGTTTAAACTTCCCAGAAACCGCTGCAATTGCGTCTTATCTGTAATAATATCAGGGAATTTCGATGCAAATTCAATAGATCGCTGAATAGGAGTCATTTTTCCTTGACAAATCAAATGACCCAAAAATCTAACTTCTGTTTGAAAAAGACTCATTTTAGGTTTAGATATGACCAAACCATTTTGAATAACTATTTTCTTAAAAATGTCTAAATGCTTAATATGCATTTCAAGAGTCTTTGAGTATACCAAAATATCATCAATATAAACTATGATGAAATCCAAATAGGGATTAAAATATCATTCATTATCTTTTGAAATTCTGAGGGAGCATTTTTTAACCCAAAAGGCATTACATTCCATTCGTACTGTCCAAACGGAACATTAAATGCGTTCTATATGAATGGTCTCTAAATATTTGGATTTGCCAATATCCAGATTTTAAATCAAATTTTGAAAAGATATTAGCATCATATAATCTGGTTAATAAATCTCTTTTATTTGGAATAGGATACTAATCCATTTTAAAAATTTATTTAAAGGTTTATAATTTATAACTAACCTGGGAACACCTCGTTCTTTTTCTGCTGCGTTATTAACATAAAAAGCAGTACACGACCATGGTGATTTGGAAGGCTTTATCAAACCCTTTTGTAATAAATTATCAATTTCCTTTTTGCAGAATTCAACCAATTCGGTATTCATCTGACAAGGACGAGATTTGGTAGGGATATTTTCCTCAGAGAAATCATCTTCATATGGAAGAGTTACAATATGCTTTTTCCGATTCCAAAAGGCACTAGGATGATCAGCACAAATCAATGGCCATTTTTTCAGAAATGAGTTTAATTTTTTCCTGTATTTAGCAGATTTTAAAGTATCGAATATATTCATACTAAATATCTCAAGTTGTAAATAATCAACATGCTTTTGTTTCATTTCAATTAGAGCATTAATATCTCTAGAAATAGGCTCGGTGATAAAAGTATAACTAATATCTTGATTTTTATAAGTAGCAGAAAATCCTTTAGCATTTATATTAGTAAAAGGATAAATTGCATTTATAAAAGGAGTTCCTAGAATAATAGGAGGGTATAACTGATTTTTTACTAAGAAAAAGAAGTGAGGAATACAAACTTTATTCTGGCAAATACGAGTATTAGATAATTTATACTTTATATCTAAAGCATGACCAGATGCAGATTTAACCATATGAGTTGTTTTTTCAAAATATTTAGTAGGTACAACCTTCTTGAATGCAACTCACATCAGCGCCACTATCAATCATAGCAATGTTAGTTATAGAAAAAGTATTATCAATTAATATAGTACATTTAACATACCATTTATGAGCTGTAACAATTTGCATCATTCCTAAAAACATATTTTGTTTCGGATCAATATTCAAAGTGTTGGCAAGAATATTTTCTTCAGCAGTAGATTCATCATCAACCTTATTTTTTCCTTTGCTATTAGCAGACTCAATCTGAGTAAGACGGTGATCATAAATAATATGATTTTGTTTAAGAAATTTAATTTCTTCCTTCAAATGTTCAATTTCTCCTTTTAAATCATCAAAAGAGGATCACGAATACATTGTTGTTCTTGTTGTTCTTGTTGTTCTTGTTGTTGTTGTTGTTGTTGTTCTTGTTGTTCTTGTTGTTCTTGTTGTTCTTGTTGTTCTTGTTCTTGTTGTTGTTGTTGTTCTTGTTCTTGTTCTTGTTGTTGTTGTTCTTGTTGTTGTTGTTTGTTGTTGTTGTTCTTGTTCTTGTTCTTATTGTTGTTCTTGTTGTTGTTGTTGTTGTTCTTGTTCTTGTTGTTCTTGTTGTCTTGTTCTTGTTCTTGTTCTTGTTCTTTTCTTTTTATTATTATTATTCTTCTTATATTATTATTATTCTTATTCTTATTCTTATTATTATTTTATTATTATTATTCTTATTATTATTATTCTTATTATTATTATTATTATTATTTTTATTATTTTTTATTTTTTTTATTTTTTTATTATTATTATTCTTTTATTATTATTATTTTAGAAATTATTTTAAGGAAGAATGTTCAAAAGAAAATAAGAAACTCAATCTAATTTTTTTTTGTATCAAACCATTTGAATTCAAATTCAAGTTAAGTTGTTCAACTTAGTGACACTATACTTCCACATTGTATGGTTATTTTCAATTTGAATTTAAATACAGATGTGAAATTTGGATTGTAGTTTTAAGTCAAAAATACAAAAATTTATGAATTAGGAGTTAAGATGAAAATAAGAAATTCAAAAAAAAAATTGCCATAACAGAAAATTAAAAAGGAATTGAATATCAATATCACTTCCTATGTGTATTAATTATATTCAATAACCAGTTGATTATCTATCTATATTCAAGAATAATTCATATTGCATATTGAATAAAATATGACATTATTTAACGATTTGTAACTTGATTTTACATATTTTTTTTGTATAAAAAAAAGTACAATCACATCAAATTAATTAGACATAACTTCTATTTTTTTTATAACTTTTATTTATTTAAATTATACTTAAAACTTTCAAATTAAGATCTTGTAAAATTGAATTGATTGATAGATTGACATCTCTAATTGAGCTAGCTCGATAAATGCATTGTTCGATAGAAGAGGTCTGAGTCGTATAAAATGAATTCTCAACATAAGATGAAGCACCTCAAGGCTTATGTTTCACCTCGTATCAGATAAAATGTATCACCACAATTGTACTCACATGGTTGTATCATTGTTTCATGACGAATAATTATAACCATTAAGTTAATTATTGCAACAATTTTTTGCTACTACAAGAAAATGCATTTAAGGCTACAAAACACATTGTAGCTAAATATGAAATTTTTCGTAGCTAAACGCTTTAGCCATAAAATATTTTTTCGTAGCATTCGTGGCAAGATGTAGGGTGGCTAAAAGTTAGCTACTAAAAAATTGTGTTGTAGCTATAATAGTACAAAATGCTTGCTACGAAATATATACTTATAGCAAATATTTTTAATATTTTGCCACAATAAATTAAATCTATAGCAAGTTTTATATTGTAGACACAATATATTCTACTATAGCAAATGACTTGATTTATTTGCTATGAAAATTTAAAGTGGCTATTTTATATTTTTAATCTTGTGGCAATGATACTTGTATTTAGGTACAAATTAAAAACATTATAGCTATAAAATTAAAGCATTTGCCACAAATATTTTTTCACAAAGCTATGATTTCAAACTTTTTGCCATGACATACATAAATTATAGCTAATATTTTTTAATTTTGCTATGAAAAGTGAAAATGTATCTCCCTTATTTTTTATAATTACATATAGATTTAGTCATAATTACCAAAAATCATTGTTACAAATTGAAGAATACTGACATAAACATTATTAATCACAAGAATTTTTATAATGTAGCTAAAAATAAATTTCAACAATTTTATTTCTACAATTTTGAAAGGATTTTTCACAAGCTTTGTTAGTCAAAAAAAGTTACATAATGTAACCTCGAATACATTTTTGAGATTCTTAAATAATTCTCAACTTACATATAATTACATTCTACAATTTTGAGAATAGTCATAATATACAATTTTTGTAAGACATCATCTTGTTTGAGTCCAAATCAACATAGTATTTTCCTATCTCTCCTTCCACAATCTTCAATTGCACCTTAGCTTGATCAACATCGGGTCCCAATTTGTCATTTATATGCTCTTATTCCATAAATATGCCTATCAATAATGATAAATATTTTAGCACCAAGAACATAATGATTTAAAATTTCAAGGAAAAAATATATTTGTGTATGATCATTTTTTTACAAAAAATGTTTAGCAAATAAAAAAAATACAAGTAAACAAAGGAATAAGAAAACCTGTAACTTTTAAACTTCCTAAAACCTGTAGATATAGATCTCAAATTTTAAAATCAATTATAAAACTCATACCTAATCAGAAAATTTCTTTTACATTAATAAACATATACAATCCATTGTAATACCCATCAACTCAAGCTAGGACAATAATCTCTTACAAAAATATAGAATATAATATGTATGATAAATATTTGTTGTTCAATATTTTCTTGAACCTATACATAATAGAAAATTTAAAGCATAGGACTGAGTAAAACAAAAACCTCATATTGTGAAAACTTATCTCATCTCCTTGGAGAATGCTATGTAAAACCTACAAAAGACAAAATAACAAAACATTAGAAACAAAAAAAATTTAGCAAAAACCTGGGATAAAAAGGGTGAGGGGAAGGGCTGACAAGAAGGCTATGGGAAGAGGGGAACGGATATCTAGGTTTTTATTAAATGGGTTTTAAAATTTTAGGGGGAACTTTTGATCTTTTGCAATTTTAAATTTTTGGGGTAAGAGTTTTTGGATCTAAATGCGGAGGGGGGGGTGGCGGGAGGGGAGGGTGAGACGGCTGGAGAGTTATTTTTGGTGAAAATTAGTGCTTTGCTTTTATAGTTATTATTTTTTCTTCTTTTAAAATTAACGGTAATGACCCAAAAGGTCATTTTTGGAAATTACTATTTTATCCCTCCCGATAGTTGTCCTGAGTCATTTCTGATCAAGTCGGTGAAGTTGATTTGGAAAATTTGAACTATTTGATAACTATATGTATTTAATTTACTGATAATTATTAAATAATTAATTTATTTAGTTGGTGATTAATGGGCCAAGTTCATAATTTAATAACCTATTTAACTTTGCCATGTATAAAAACTGAATTTAAGTAAAAAGGGTTTAATGTTTGTAAATCAGAATTTATTTAATAAGGGATAAAAGAAATTTCCGGGAAAGAAAGAACCGTGGTGCAGTGATAACAAAAAGGCGGCCGACGTTAAACCGAAAGGGTCAAATTCAGGTAAAGATTTATTCACAACATTGATTGATAATGGTGTATGAAATCAATTATATTATATTATTTAATGGGGTAGAAAATAATTTGAACTGCTCGCAAATTTACATGTTCAAATATGTATACGGCAATTTAAGGTGGATTGTAAAAATATTAATAATAGAAAAAGAAATAAAACCTAAGAGCATCTAACCAAGGAGGGATAATAATATGCTAATGATTATGAGGCTAATGATAGCCAATGATTGGCAGTGATTAGCCAATCATTGGGAGGGATAACTTCAGACAAGTTTTAAGTGATATTATGCAGATTTTAGTAGTTTTAATATTATTTCTCGTGGTTTAAAAATTGTTGGATCTTCCTTATAGCTATGATAGTATATATATGTACGTTTTGTTGTATTGATATATCTAGTTAAATATCTAGTTAAATAGTATTGTATGAATATCATTAGATTTATGATATTCGGAGAAATTGAAACTTAACCCTAGACTTGAAATTTGGAGAAAATTGAAAGAGTTGACATGTTAATTGACATTTGACATCAAGATTTAGGAAGTTGATTATAGATTTGGGTGGGCTTTTATGGATCTAGGCTAGACATATAGTAATATGAGTGTTGTTAGTTTCGAAATCTTATTGTGATTATTAATGTGAATAGATTGTTTTGAGTTTGAAGTACAACGAAAAAGGAAGGCTCAAGTCCCGGAGTGATTGTTCGACTATTTGAGGCAAGTGGATTTCTAACCCCTTGTTAAGTGTATGAAATTCGTGTATTTCCTTGTAATATGTGTTTGGGGATAATGAGACTAGGTGATGGATTGACTTGTCCACATTGATTAATTCTAATAATGAAAAGGGGGTAATAAAAGGCAATGTGATTAATTGTTTGTGTGTGATGTGTTGAAAATTGTTGGTGACGGGCATTGGTACGAGTACCGGTGTTATAAAGGGAAAGTTTATTACTATAGAATGCAGATTGTAATTCGAGAATGCCAAAGCATATGAGTATTAGCTGATATATTATTGACTTAATTTATTATGTGTGATTGTGTTCTTTATTGAACCCGTATACTGGTGATAACTGAAGTGATTATATATCATATTGATATTTGATTGAGATGCATCATCCCTTTTATTGAAATCATATTCTGCACATGCATTGACATGAGATTGAGTATAAGTTGGGCATGGAGATCGTCTGTACAAAATTTGTTTGATTTATGATAGTGCGTTGAAATCATCCGCACAGACACGTGGAGATCGTCTGTGTCGGTATATGGACCTCTCGAGTCCCCCATAGGTCATGAACTCTCGATGTACTTTCGAGGAGTATCATGTATATACGGTTAAGAGAGTACTTGATATTCTGAGGCATATCATTTCATGGTGTCATATTGCATTGCATCCCATGGCATCCTTCATTCTTGATAATTATGTGTTTTGTTGGTGGTTGGAAAGTACTTGATATTTGATTACCTCTATTTGATGAACTTGATCTTGTGTGTTGCTGATATTTATGAGTGCCTTTTTGTGGAAGTTGTGATTGATGAATATTGAGTTTGTTGTTGAGGATATGTAATTGTTAAAGTGATTGTTGTTGAGATGGGTGCTATGTAAATTGTGAATTGTTAGGTTGGGCTGGTTTTATGCAAGTTGTAGTAGTGGAGGTTCGGTTGGTGTGTAAGGAGTACTCGTATTCTATCCCCTTAGCTTTTGTTTAGAAGTTTACTTGCTGAGTATCGTGTGGTTTGGTACTCACCCCATGCTTCTACATTTTTGTAGGTTACTAGCCCGAACCCTTGTGATATTTTCTCTTCTCCTTGTCTGAGGCTTCTTATGGAGGTTTGTGAGGTAGCTGCTTTTCATTTTAGCGAACCTTCTTACTCCTATTTATGATCTTGTTCTACTCTAAAAACAATGTCATTTGAGATTCATTTTGTTATAAACATTAGAGACTTGTACACGTGACAACCAATTTTGGGGGTATATTGTGTGCTTATTATAAAAATTTTCTGCATTTATTTGTAATGGTTGAGTTTTTGGCTGACTTGTCTTGGTGGGATAAGACGAGTGTCATCACGTCCATTTTTGGATCGTGACATTAACAAATACAACATTTTTTATATATAACAAATACAAAATTTGTGATATATAATTAACAATTGTTATAGATAATAACAAAGAAAATCATCTCATCAATATAACAATAATTAAAATATTAACAGTAATAAAACAAATATGTTCTTTACTTTAAGTTAAATATGGAAAAGGTCAATTATTTATATGAATAAATAATATATATATATATATATATATATATATATATATATATATATATTATTATTGGTCATTTAATAGTTTTGTTATCTATTCTCCTTTTCAAAATAAATTTTTAACTTATACTTCTTATGTCTCATATTAATTTCTCCAATAACAATAATAATAACATACCTAGTGAAATCTCATAAGTGAAGTCTAAGAAGGATAGAGTGTACCTAGACATTTCTACTATCTCGTGAAGGTAGAGAGACCATCGACTCATAGTACTTGTTTCACATTAATAAAAATAGTTATCTCAAATTAATTGTCAATTTATGAAATAAAGATAGAAATTAATTACAATTTTTTCAATTTCCCTTAAAATTAATTTTTTTAAATGTGTAAACATGTTTATGAAATTCCAAATAAAAAATATTATGGGTAAAGTAGTAAAAAATATCATTTTTTATTTCTGATTACTTAGCATCGCGTCAAGAAAACAATAGACAACTAATATGGAACAGAGGGAATAGTGTTTAGTTAATTTATGACCAATTCTTAATATTGAATACTATTTTTAGTTGAATTAAATATAAAAATTATATGAATTCGAAATAATTTTCTCTACCTCTAAGAGAGGGGAAAATTTGTGTACACCATGTATCTCAAGTTCCATATATTTTAGAGTATTTTTCAGACCCATTTTCCATTATTTTATATTTATCACATATAAATATATAAAAAGTATATTTTTTATTATTATTATTTTAGTGGACGATTATTTATATTAATTTGTCTTTGATCTATCCATCTTTTGTTTGGCTACTTTAGACTGGACCTGATCTTTAACAACCGAACGCTGGAAAATAGAGTAGTTGAAGTATCTCTTATTCAATCCAATCTTGTATTGTTATGATGGTACTCCAAATTACTTTTTGAAGTGTCACGACCCAGCTCATCGTGATTGGCACCCACACTAACCCTCCGGTGGGAGAACCATTTAAACTAATTAGCTAACCAACTTAATCAGAATACTAAAGCATTTAAGTTACAGAAGCAAGTTAAATGCTAAGGAAAGAATTAGGGAGTTCCCATAAACTCCAAACAAAAGTCTAACAACTAAAACAAATGCAGAAAAATATGCCTAGAACCTGAAAGTCAAAGTACCAAAACTGTCACGACCCAAGCCTAGGGCCTAGACGTGACATGGCGAATGAGGAACCCGAAGGAACCCCAAACAAGCCTCTCAAACTTGTCATCACACTTCATCGGTCGCGGAAGTACTTTCAACATTAATTAACGGGAAATAGGGACTAAGGGCAAACCATTTCAAAATGACATCATAGAACAAGAGTCAAACTCATTTACAAAATACTTGTCCAACGCACACCTCTACATACATAGATAGGACGGGGCCATGACATACTACCGGCTCCCCTCATAGTCAAAATACAATTGCAAGCTAAAGTCTCAAAACATAGGAGTAGGAAACATAACATAGCCCTCGAATCATTGAGGACTCACCAACAACTCGGATAAGCACCGTACTAGCCACGTGAATGGAGAGAAGGATCAAGAGTAGCTCCGGTCCCTACATGGTGACATCATGTAGGCAAAATATGCGTTAGTACTTGGAATGTACTAAGTATGCGGGGTGCAACACAACAATAGACAAGGACACAATCGAAATACAAGAAATAGTTTCATAGGCATTATGAATAACAATATGAGGATGCATGATCAAAGTGAAGTCAAAACATGTTTAAGTAAATCTATACTAATAGTAGATATCATATGTGTATGCATGATCCAACCAATCTATAACCCCAACTTAGGATGGGGGATGCCGTTCACACCCGGACACCCTGTGGCAAGGTATAAACCCCTCACATGTTTGATGTTGGTCACACCCCAAGCATCCTAGGTGGTGAGATATAAACCTCTCACATGGTTGATGTTGGTCACACCCCAAGCATCCTAGGTGGTGAGATATAAACCTCTCACATGTTGATGTTGGTCACACCCCAAACATCCTAGGTGGTGAGATATAAACCTCTCACATGGTTGTCCGGTTCTTTTCCCCCGGACCGGGCATGGTCATGCAATACTTTATATAGGAAATTCCCATTAGGCTCTAATGCAATCTCACGTATGGAATGAACATATACACAAGCTTAGTTTGTCATCAACACATCTCTGGATTTCCATACATCTCATAACTCAAGCTTTAAAGCATCGATTCATCAATTCTCCATAGTTGGACATTTTGTCAAACACCTTGAAGGCATGTAATGGAATCAAAGAGCATGGAAAATAGGGTAGTAATTATGCAGCCAAACCAGTGAACAACCTACAACAACACCTTTTTAACACCCACAATACCACATAAAATCTCCACATCCATTCCAAATTTAGGTTCAAGTTCTAGAGTCACAACATGCTCAAAACAATCACTTTTCATGTTTAAAATTCAATGTGCAGGAAATTATTACAAGAACAAGACTAATTTATGAATCTTAACTTAAACCATGAATTAGTGAGTAGATTAGAGTCTAGGCACTATGGGTGGAGGGACTCATGAGTTCAACACCACATACCTTGAGTTTTTATGAAGGTCTTGAGAGTGT